>NC_091209.1:33964938-33999938 GCF_040958095.1 Procambarus clarkii
CGAGAAAAGGTGTGGTTTCCTGGCATTGATCATCAAGCAAAGGACATGCATGATGCCTGTGTCCCTTGCCAAGCTGCAGTGGATACTGCAAGACCAACACCTCTACAACCTTCACCACTACCTGCTGCACCATGGACGGAAGTATCGATGGACTTCTGCGGACCGCTACCAACTGGAGAGTACTTGATGGTAGTCATTGATGATCACTCACGTTATCCAGAAGTAGAAATCATCAATTCCACATCTGCAAAGGCCGTCATCCCGAAACTCGACAAGATCTTTTCAAACTTTGGCATTCCTGAAGTTGTCAAAACGGACAATGGACCGCCATTCAATGGACAAGACTTCGTCAACTTTGCTGAGCATATTGGATTCAAACACCACTGTGTGATGCCACTACATCCTCAAGCAAATGGAGAAGTTGAGAGATTCATGCAACCTCTCATGTAAGCGGTACGCTGTGCTCATGCCGAAGGACGATCCTGGAAACAAGCTATGTATGCTTTTCTCAGGAACAACCGTGCAACACCGCATGGAACACTGGGCAAGTCGCCTAGCGCACTTTTATTTGGACGTCCTATGAGGATCTTGCTACCTGTCATGCCAGCCGAGGTAACGGATAAACGTCTCGCTCAGAAGGATGCACTAGCCAAGGACAAAATGAAAATTGTTCATGATCAACGTGCAAAAGGAACAATTCATAAAGGTTGGAGAAACTGTTCTAGTTAAAAAGAAAAAAAGAGGGAAGGCTAGATATGCCGTATGATACAAAACCATATAAAGTGATTAGTGTAAAAGGAACTATGGTAACAGCGAGTAATAGAGATCATAGTATAACACGTAATATGGCTTATTTCAAAGTGATTCCAACTAGTGTAGAAAATGATGAAGTGCAAAGTCGTACAAAGGAAAAAGAAAAAATGACTTATAACTCAACAAACAATTCATCAAGGGATATTCTTGTATATAAGGACTCTCGTCCTAAACGTTATGTTAAACGCCCTACGCGATTTGATGACTAATTGTGTTCCTATGTAATGCAAAGTATTTGCTTGTTATGCTGAACTAAATTTAATAATGTTTGAATACTGCAGATCTCTCATTCAATATTTTGTAACTTTGTATTACAGTTTCTTTCATTTTTGTTTAACATTGCATATGTATTTCTAACATTGAAATCCTTTGTGGTAAAGATTAAGTTGTTTAAATTCTTTGTGTGCTTAATGTTAAATGTATGCAATATCTCTTGATATGTTAATAACTTACTTTGTGTTAATAACTTTGCTTTGTGCTACAAGCATGGTAGACATCCTGTATTCATTCTTTTTAAAGAAAAGGAGGGATGTCATGTTCACTTAAAATGGTACCATCCGTTTTCTATGTGCGGCGGGTCGCACATAGATAAACCAGAGAGAGATAAACAATAGAGCGTACAGGACGCCCGCCAAGCTTGGTAGCTACTAGTCATGTAATCGTTTATAAGTATTAAAGTCAGTAACCAAGCAATGGCTTTATATCAACCCTACAACCAAGACTTCCTCAGGAACACACAAACACCACACGCCTCAGTTTTGGTGCCTTTCGTTCGACTCCCGTCCTTAGCTTGTATGTTGACACCGGCTTCCTGTCTCTCCAGGACCGCCGTGATCGCTACTGTCTTCGCTATTTTGCACAGTCCTTGCAACATCCTTCCTCTCGCTTCTGTCGTGCTTTAACTTTTACCCCTCCTGCGGTGCCTGTTCCTCTTCACCACCTCCCTCTTTCTGTCCGGTTATCTCGCTTACAGGATTCTCTTTCCGTTTATTTCTAATATTTCTCCTCGTGTTGTTCCTTCTTTGCCCCCGTGGAGAGTCCCCCTTCCACAGTTTTACATCCTTGACCCACATCACAAAAGCTTTTACCCCTCCTACGGTTCTAAAACGCCTTTTCCTTGAACTTTTCTTCTCCCACTCAGACCCAACAGTGAAGACGGAAACTAAGTCTGCGGACGGTGTTGGCTACTCTGTTGTTTTCCCTGATCACACTTATATGATCAGGTCACTTACCTCCGGACACTAGCATCTTCTCCGCGAAGCTTTATGCTGTTCTCTATGCTCTTCGTCTCCTGCTCTTTCGTTGTCAAACTTCCTTTGTAGTTGTTGACTCTCGTAGTGCCCTCATGGCTCTCGGTGTCTTTTAATCTGGTTCATCCAGTGGTTGTCAAGATTCAGCATTGGCTGTTTCTTTTTCACAGTAAATTTAAGTCGGTTGAGTTTTGTTCGGTTGGGAGTAGTCGGACTGACAAGACACAAAAACGAGACACGAGCGTGTCTTGTTTTCCGACCATACCCCGCGGTCGCTTGTCTCTCGATAGTATTCTTTGACTCGAATACTTTTGATATCGTTTGCCGTATACCCCTCATCCCCGCTCAGCTCGTTGTTGCCGTGAGGGGGGCTTAGTGGGCGGCTGCCAGAGTGTGATGCTCCTTGGGACAGTCCTCTGTCCTTTTCTAGCCTTGTGCTCCTGCTGCCGTCCTCTCCAATTCTGCTGAGCACCTTTTCTTTTTCCTTCTGTTTGTTTTTCTCCCCCCTCTTCTCTAATCTGCTTGCCGTTTCCTGCCGACTTTTTGCTTGTTCTGGTTCTTCCCTTGGACTTCTTCTATTTTGACGCCCGGGTGCTGGAGAAGGCATACTCTTGCACCCGTAGAACTGTAGTACCCGACGTCGAGAGCGAGGGGAACCTTTTATTGTCAGTCCCCGTTTCGTCACTGAACCCGATCTCGACGGACTGTCGGTTCTTAAGGTGGCGTTTGTGGGGCGTATACTCACGACGCACCCCTAGGAGGCCCCGGCAAGATCGGCGATAGCTTCTTGTTGGGTGTCCTGCCTCTAATTGTGGCTCCATGGTGGGTGTCGGGGCACATTCGTGAATGAATTTTCCTTTTCGTAATGATGATAACCCCTGTTTTGACTGTTTCTGCTTTTCCTTCTCAGGCTCATGGGGTGGGCGACCAAGCCCCCGAGTCGGTCCGTGTTAAAAGACCGGGCTCTGTAGCCTCCGCTGCATTGGGCCCCGACCTTGCTCCTCCTTTGGCCTCTGACTCCTTCCCCTGGCTCCCCTCCCTCCCTCTGTGGTTGGGTCGAGCCCCAAGCCCCCAGTGGTGACTACCTCGTCCCCTGGCGCGGCTCCATCTCTAGTTGTAACTACTGCGCCTTTTAACCCCTATCTCTCTGGGGGTTCTCACCGCCGTCCTCGTCACGGCCGCCCTCGCTCGATTCCTTCCAGTTCTGCTACCTATCAAGCCTTGTTTGGTCCCGCTTCGTGGGCCAAATATTTTTGATCTCCCTCTTGATTCTGCGCCTCCTGACGATTTCTCCCTCCATCGACATCTCGTTGATTCCGTGGATGCCTCCATTACTTTCAACCCCACTCGTCTCGGTACACGTGTCGTTGCTGCTCCTTCTCAGGATGCTGCTTCCCGCTTGGATGCCTTATCCTGCCTTGGCGAGACCCCTGTTCGGGTCTCGAAGAACGCTCAGTTGAATGCCAGTGTTGGCACTATTCTGCTCCCGCCCCATGTTGCGACCGGTGTTCGGGACCTGCACGACTGCCACGACGATATTCGACAAATCCTTGCTGCCCAGGGCCATTCTATTCTCCAGGTGGACACGTTTACTCGTCCCCCTCGTGGTAGTCGCCGTCAACCCCTCTGGGTTGTGAAGATTACCTTTGATGGTAGGACCCTTCCACCCTCTGTCATTCTTGCTGGTGCCAGGTGCTCTGTCCAGGAGTACATTCCTTCTCCTCGGCTCTGTAACAAGTGCTGGAGGTTTGGGCATGGTGCCCTCCGCTGCTCCGGGACTGTCTCTCTCTGTCCTTTGTGTGATGGCGAAGGTCACTCTAAGTCGGAGTGCACTTCTCCCCAGGCTCGTTGCCTTAACCGCGGTGAGGCCCATCCTACCTTCTCCCGTGCGTGTGTCCATTACAAGCTTGAGGCAGCCGTCCTCAACTTGAAGCACCGGGAGCGTTTATCTTTTCCTGAGGCGAGACGCCAGGTTCGCCGGCTCCCGCCTTATGCTATTATCTCTTATGCTCGCGTGTTGCGCTCTTCCTCTCCTCGTCCTTCCCACCTTCCTCAGACTCACAACCGTTTCCGGGCCTTGGACCCTGATACGACCACTGCCCCCTCTCTGTTCCTTTGGGTTCTCTCCCCAAGGATGCACCTCCTGGTCCTCTGTCTGGGGTTCCCCTTCTTTCTACCCGGTCTGTCGTGTCTCCTGTGTCTTCTTCCTCGTCTCCCTCCGTTCCTCCTTCCCATCCTTCCCCTCCGTCTCTTGACTCTCCCCACCGCCTGTCAGTGTGGGCTGATGTCCATCGCTCTCCAAACGGCCGTCATGTGTGCTCTCGTTCAGCTTCTGTTGAGACGCTATAATCCGTTGCCCAGTACGTGGTTGCTGGGATACCTGTCTCTTTAAGTCAGAAGCGTAAGCCTGGCTCCTCTCCTTCCTCCTCCCTGGCGGGTAAGAAGGTTTCGCTTTCATCTTTGGCCACTACTTCTGCCTTTCTCGCTCCTTCCCTTCCCATTTCGGAGGTTGCGCCCCCTCTTCCTGCTGCTGTCCTTGACTGCTCCTCTCCGTTGTCTCCTCCTCTTCCTCCTCCTCCTCCGGACCCCGCCCGCCCACCTCTGATCTGTTCTCCCGTTTCCTTCCCTCCGTCTTTGCTCAGTTTACCCATGCCCCCTAACCCTGACTTTGCTGACCCTGATCCCGACCCTGATATTCTTTAACGTGCTCTGTTGCTCTTTCGCCTTTGTTTCTTCCTTGTTCTCTGTTTTTGTCCTTTCTCTTCTCGTCGTTGTCCATTCTTCAATGGCACGTTCGAGGTTATTACGCCAATTTCCTCGAACTCCAAATTCTGATTTCGCGGTTTTCGCCCCTTTGTGTCTGTCTCCAGGAGCCGATGCTTGGTGCTCGTCCTGGTCGTTTTCTTGGCTATTCCTTTCTCTCCCCCCCCCCCCCCCGCCGTTGCTGAGGCTTTTAATTCTTCTGCTCTCTTCATTCGTGCTGATGTTCCCTTTGTTCCTTTACTTTTTCCTTCGCCTCTCCATTGTTCTGCTGCTCATATCTTTGTGGGGAAATGGTACACAGTTTGTTCCATTTATCTCCCAACGAGTGTCCCGCTTTCTCTTCCTGATTTGAAACACCTCCTAGACTCCTTGCCGGAGCCTGTGCTCCTGCTGGGTGACTTCAATTGTCGTCATTCTCTTTGGGGTGACGTTCTGACGAATACCCGGGGTCACCTTCTTGAGCCGTTTCTCCTCTCTTCTTCCCTGTCTCTTCTGAATTCTGATGAGCCCACTCATTTGGATTCTCGGACTCGCACCCTTTCTTGTCTTGATCTTTCTCTCTGCTCTTCTTCTCTTTTACTTAGATTTCACGTGGCAGGTTCTTGATGACCTCCATGGAATTGATCATTTCCCCATCCTTGTTTCCTTTTTCTCTTCTCGCCCTTCCCTCTCTTTCCCTAGGTGGCAGTTTGCTAAGGCGGACTGGACCCTATTTACCCTCAGTGCTGCTCTCTCTGACCTCTCCCTTCTGACTCTCTCTCGCGCTCTCCTCCTTTTTCATGACATTGTCTTCAACGCTACCCTCTCTATTCCTCGCTCTTCCTCTTGGGGTCCACGGAAGTGCGTATCCTGGTGGAATGCGGGCTGTGCTCGGGCTGTCCGCTGTAAGCATGCAGCCTGGAAGAGGAACCGCCGTAGCCAGACGACCGATTCTTTTCTTTTCTTTCGGAAAGCGAGTGCGGTGGCCCGTAGGGCCATCCGTACGGCTAAACGTGAATGTTGGGCATCTCATGTCTCAACAATTATGTCCGAAACTCCTCTGGCCCAGATCTGGAAGCGTATCCGCAAGATAGCGGGTAAGTTCGTTCCCGATGTTTCACCGGTCCTTCACCTCCATGATACTCTTGTGGCAGACCCGTTGCAGGTCGCTTCCGTACTGGGTTCCCACTTTTCTTCTGTTAGCTCTGGTCTTCATCTTCCCCAATCTTTCCTTCTTCGTAAATCTGTCCTTGAGTCTCGTCCTTTAGATTTCTGCACTCGTCTTCAGCTTCCCTATAATGATCCCTTCTCTCTCTCTGAACTTCGTTCTGCCCTGGCCCTCTGCGGTTCTACGGCGGCGGGCTCCGATGGTATTCATTATGAGATGCTTCGCCATCTCCCTCTGTGCACGTCTCAGTATTTACTGAGTCTGTATAATCGGATCTGGGAGTCGTCGTCAGTCCCTGAGGACTGGCTCGATGCCGTTGTCCTCCCTGTTCGCAAACCGGGGTCTTTGGGTACTTCCCCTAAGGACTTTCTCCCTATTGCCCTCACAAGTTGTGTCTGCAAACTCTTTGAACGTATGGTTAACGTTCGTCTGATGTGGTTCCTGGAACTCCTTCAACTCCTCTCCCCTTCTCAATTTGGTTTCCGCAAGTGCCGCAGCACGACAGATGTCCTGGTGAACTTGGAGGTCTATATTCATACTGCTTTTGCTGCGAAGACATCCGTTGTTGCCGTCCTTTTTGTCATGGAAAAGGCTTACGACACCACTTGGCGGTATCATATTCTATCTCAACTTCATTCTTTTGGTCTTCGTGGGCGTCTCCCTCTCTTTCTCCGCAGCTTCCTCTCTCGTCGTTCCTTTCGGGTACGCCTTGGTACCGCTCTCTCTGCCTCTTTTCAGCAATACGCAGGTGTGCCCCAGGGTAGTGTTCTGAGCACTACTCTTTTCTGGTTGCCCTCAATGATCTTCTTCCTCTCTTCCTTCAGGTGTCTTCTCTGCTCTCTATGTCGATGATCTTACCCTTTGCTGTCAGGGTGATGATTCGCCTCTCCTTCAGCGCCGGCTTCAACTTGCAATTGATGCCGTGTCGTCTTGGGGCCACCGATCATGGCTTCAATGGCTTCAAGTTCTCTACTTCTAAGACTTGTGCCATGACTTTTACGCGGAAACGGGTCGTTCTTCGTCCCTCTTTGTCACTTTATGGTCATCCCCTTGAGTACAAAGATGCCGCGAAGCTTTTGGGATTATTCCTTGACACTCGTTTGTCTTGGTCTACCCATATCTCGTAACTCCGTGTTGAGTGCTCTGAGGCCCTTACCCTCCTTCGGGTCTTGTCCCATACTTCTTGGGGGGCAGATTGGCGCACTCTCCTTGCTTTACATTCCTCTCTCGTTCTGTCTAAGCTCGATTATGGTTGCCCTGCTTACTCGTCTGCTTCTCCTTCTACTCTTCGCCGTCTTGATGCTTTGCACCATACTGGGTTGCGCCTCAGTTCTGGTGCCTGTCGTTCGACTCCCGTCCTTAGCTTGTATGTTGACACTGGCTTCCTGTCTCTCCAAGACCGCCGTGATCGCTACTGTCTTCGCTATCTAGCGCGGTCCTTGCAACATCCTTCCTCTCGCTTCTGTCGTGCTTTAACTTTTACCCCTCCTGCGGTGCCTGTTCCTCTTCACCACCTCCCTCTTTCTGTCCGGTTATCTCGCTTACAGGATTCTCTTTCCGTTCGTATTTCTAATATTTCTCCTCGTGTTGTTCCTTCTTTGCCCCCGTGGAGAGTCCCCCTTCCACAGTTTTATACATCCTTGACCCACATCACAAAAGCTTTTACCCCTCCTACGGTTCTAAAACGCCTTTTCCTTGAACTTTTCTTCTCCCACTCAGACCCAACAGTGAAGACGGAAACTAAGTCTGCGGACGGTGTTGGCTACTCTGTTGTTTTCCCTGATCACACTTATATGATCAGGTCACTTACCTCCGGACACTAGCATCTTCTCCGCGAAGCTTTATGCTGTTCTCTATGCTCTTCGTCTCCTGCTCTTTCGTTGTCAAACTTCCTTTGTAGTTGTTGACTCTCGTAGTGCCCTCATGGCTCTCGGTGTCTTTTAATCTGGTTCATCCAGTGGTTGTCAAGATTCAGCATTGGCTGTTTCTTTTTCACAGTAAATTTAAGTCGGTTGAGTTTTGTTCGGTTGGGAGTAGTCGGACTGACAAGACACAAAAACGAGACACGAGCGTGTCTTGTTTTCCGACCATACCCCGCGGTCGCTTGTCTCTCGATAGTATTCTTCGTGACTCGAATACTTTTGATATCGTTTGCCGTATGCCCCTCATCCCCGCTCAGCTCGTTGTTGCCGTGAGGGGGGCTTAGTGGGCGGCTGCCAGAGTGTGATGCTCCTTGGGACAGTCCTCTGTCCTTTTCTAGCCTTGTGCTCCTGCTGCCGTCCTCTCCAATTCTGCTGAGCACCTTTTCTTTTTCCTTCTGTTTTGTTTTTCTCCCCCCTCTTCTCTAATCTGCTTGCCGTTTCCTGCCGACTTTTTGCTTGTTCTGGTTCTTCCCTTGGACTTCTTCTATTTTGACGCCCGGGTGCTGGAGAAGGCATACTCTTGCACCCGTAGAACTGTAGTACCCGACGTCGAGAGCGAGGGGAACCTTTTATTGTCAGTCCCCGTTTCGTCACTGAACCCGATCTCGACGGACTGTCGGTTCTTAAGGTGGCGTTTGTGGGGCGTATACTCACGACGCACCCCTAGGAGGCCCCGGCAAGATCGGCGATAGCTTCTTGTTGGGTGTCCTGCCTCTAATTGTGGCTCCATGGTGGGTGTCGGGGCACATTCGTGAATGAATTTTCCTTTTCGTAATGATGATAACCCCTGTTTTGACTGTTTCTGCTTTTCCTTCTCAGGCTCATGGGGTGGGCGACCAAGCCCCCGAGTCGGTCCGTGTTAAAAGACCGGGCTCTGTAGCCTCCGCTGCATTGGGCCCCGACCTTGCTCCTCCTTTGGCCTCTGACTCCTTCCCCTGGCTCCCCTCCCTCCCTCTGTGGTTGGGTCGAGCCCCAAGCCCCCAGTGGTGACTACCTCGTCCCCTGGCGCGGCTCCATCTCTAGTTGTAACTACTGCGCCTTTTAACCCCTATCTCTCTGGGGGTTCTCACCGCCGTCCTCGTCACGGCCGCCCTCGCTCGATTCCTTCCAGTTCTGCTACCTATCAAGCCTTGTTTGGTCCCGCTTCGTGGGCCAAATATTTTTGATCTCCCTCTTGATTCTGCGCCTCCTGACGATTTCTCCCTCCATCGACATCTCGTTGATTCCGTGGATGCCTCCATTACTTTCAACCCCACTCGTCTCGGTACACGTGTCGTTGCTGCTCCTTCTCAGGATGCTGCTTCCCGCTTGGATGCCTTATCCTGCCTTGGCGAGACCCCTGTTCGGGTCTCGAAGAACGCTCAGTTGAATGCCAGTGTTGGCACTATTCTGCTCCCGCCCCATGTTGCGACCGGTGTTCGGGACCTGCACGACTGCCACGACGATATTCGACAAATCCTTGCTGCCCAGGGCCATTCTATTCTCCAGGTGGACACGTTTACTCGTCCCCCTCGTGGTAGTCGCCGTCAACCCCTCTGGGTTGTGAAGATTACCTTTGATGGTAGGACCCTTCCACCCTCTGTCATTCTTGCTGGTGCCAGGTGCTCTGTCCAGGAGTACATTCCTTCTCCTCGGCTCTGTAACAAGTGCTGGAGGTTTGGGCATGGTGCCCTCCGCTGCTCCGGGACTGTCTCTCTCTGTCCTTTGTGTGATGGCGAAGGTCACTCTAAGTCGGAGTGCACTTCTCCCCAGGCTCGTTGCCTCAACCGCGGTGAGGCCCATCCTACCTTCTCCCGTGCGTGTGTCCATTACAAGCTTGAGGCAGCCGTCCTCAACTTGAAGCACCGGGAGCGTTTATCTTTTCCTGAGGCGAGACGCCAGGTTCGCCGGCTCCCGCCTTATGCTATTATCTCTTATGCTCGCGTGTTGCGCTCTTCCTCTCCTCGTCCTTCCCACCTTCCTCAGACTCACAACCGTTTCCGGGCCTTGGACCCTGATACGACCACTGCCCCCTCCTCTGTTCCTTTGGGTTCTCTCCCCAAGGATGCACCTCCTGGTCCTCTGTCTGGGGTTCCCCTTCTTTCTACCCGGTCTGTCGTGTCTCCTGTGTCTTCTTCCTCGTCTCCCTCCGTTCCTCCTTCCCATCCTTCCCCTCCGTCTCTTGACTCTCCCCACCGCCTGTCAGTGTGGGCTGATGTCCATCGCTCTCCAAACGGCCGTCATGTGTGCTCTCGTTCAGCTTCTGTTGAGACGCTATAATCCGTTGCCCAGTACGTGGTTGCTGGGATACCTGTCTCTTAAAGTCAGAAGCGTAAGCCTGGCTCCTCTCCTTCCTCCTCCCTGGCGGGTAAGAAGGTTTCGCTTTCATCCTTGGCCACTACTTCTGCCTTTCTCGCTCCTTCCCTTCCCATTTCGGAGGTTGCGCCCCCCTCTTCCTGCTGCTGTCCTTGACTGCTCCTCTCCGTTGTCTCCTCCTCTTCCTCCTCCTCCTCCGGACCCCGCCCGCCCACCTCTGATCTGTTCTCCCGTTTCCTTCCCTCCGTCTTTGCTCAGTTTACCCATGCCCCCTAACCCTGACTTTGCTGACCCTGATCCCGACCCTGATATTCTTTAACGTGCTCTGTTGCTCTTTCGCCTTTGTTTCTTCCTTGTTCTCTGTTTTTGTCCTTTCTCTTCTCGTCGTTGTCCATTCTTCAATGGCACGTTCGAGGTTATTACGCCAATTTCCTCGAACTCCAAATTCTGATTTCGCGGTTTTCGCCCCTTTGTGTCTGTCTCCAGGAGCCGATGCTTGGTGCTCGTCCTGGTCGTTTTCTTGGCTATTCCTTTCTCTCCCCCCCCCCCCAGCCGTTGCTGAGGCTTTTAATTCTTCTGCTCTCTTGATTCGTGCTGATGTTCCCTTTGTTCCTTTACTTTTTCCTTCGCCTCTCCATTGTTCTGCTGCTCATATCTTTGTGGGGAAATGGTACACAGTTTGTTCCATTTATCTCCCAACGAGTGTCCCGCTTTCTCTTCCTGATTTGAAACACCTCCTAGACTCCTTGCCGGAGCCTGTGCTCCTGCTGGGTGACTTCAATTGTCGTCATTCTCTTTGGGGTGACGTTCTGACGAATACCCGGGGTCACCTTCTTGAGCCGTTTCTCCTCTCTTCTTCCCTGTCTCTTCTGAATTCTGATGAGCCCACTCATTTGGATTCTCGGACTCGCACCCTTTCTTGTCTTGATCTTTCTCTCTGCTCTTCTTCTCTTTACTTAGATTTCACGTGGCAGGTTCTTGATGACCTCCATGGAATTGATCATTTCCCCATCCTTGTTTCCTTTTTCTCTTCTCGCCCTTCCCTCTCTTTCCCTAGGTGGCAGTTTGCTAAGGCGGACTGGACCCTATTTACCCTCAGTGCTGCTCTCTCTGACCTCTCCCTTCTGACTCTCTCTCGCGCTCTCCTCCTTTTTCATGACATTGTCTTCAACGCTACCCTCCGCTCTATTCCTCGCTCTTCCTCTTGGGGTCCACGGAAGTGCGTATCCTGGTGGAATGCGGGCTGTGCTCGGGCTGTCCGCTGTAAGCATGCAGCCTGGAAGAGGAACCGCCGTAGCCAGACGACCGATTCTTTTCTTTTCTTTCGGAAAGCGAGTGCGGTGGCCCGTAGGGCCATCCGTACGGCTAAACGTGAATGTTGGGCATCTCATGTCTCAACAATTATGTCCGAAACTCCTCTGGCCCAGATCTGGAAGCGTATCCGCAAGATAGCGGGTAAGTTCGTTCCCGATGTTTCACCGGTCCTTCACCTCCATGATACTCTTGTGGCAGACCCGTTGCAGGTCGCTTCCGTACTGGGTTCCCACTTTTCTTCTGTTAGCTCTGGTCTTCATCTTCCCCAACTTTCCTTCTTCGTAAATCTGTCCTTGAGTCTCGTCCTTTAGATTTCTGCACTCGTCTTCAGCTTCCCTATAATGATCCCTTCTCTCTCTCTGAACTTCGTTCTGCCCTGGCCCTCTGCGGTTCTACGGCGGCGGGCTCCGATGGTATTCATTATGAGATGCTTCGCCATCTCCCTCTGTGCACGTCTCAGTATTTACTGAGTCTGTATAATCGGATCTGGGAGTCGTCGTCAGTCCCTGAGGACTGGCTCGATGCCGTTGTCCTCCCTGTTCGCAAACCGGGGTCTTTGGGTACTTCCCCTAAGGACTTTCGCCCTATTGCCCTCACAAGTTGTGTCTGCAAACTCTTTGAACGTATGGTTAACGTTCGTCTGATGTGGTTCCTGGAACTCCTTCAACTCCTCTCCCCTTCTCAATTTGGTTTCCGCAAGTGCCGCAGCACGACAGATGTCCTGGTGAACTTGGAGGTCTATATTCATACTGCTTTTGCTGCGAAGACATCCGTTGTTGCCGTCCTTTTTGTCATGGAAAAGGCTTACGACACCACTTGGCGGTATCATATTCTATCTCAACTTCATTCTTTTGGTCTTCGTGGGCGTCTCCCTCTCTTTCTCCGCAGCTTCCTCTCTCGTCGTTCCTTTCGGGTACGCCTTGGTACCGCTCTCTCTGCCTCTTTTCAGCAATACGCAGGTGTGCCCCAGGGTAGTGTTCTGAGCACTACTCTTTTCTGGTTGCCCTCAATGGTCTTCTTCCTCTCTTCCTTCAGGTGTCTTCTCTGCTCTCTATGTCGATGATCTTACCCTTTGCTGTCAGGGTGATGATTCGCCTCTCCTTCAGCGCCGGCTTCAACTTGCAATTGATGCCGTGTCGTCTTGGGGCCACCGATCATGGCTTCAATGGCTTCAAGTTCTCTACTTCTAAGACTTGTGCCATGACTTTTACGCGGAAACGGGTCGTTCTTCGTCCCTCTTTGTCACTTTATGGTCATCCCCTTGAGTACAAAGATGCCGCGAAGCTTTTGGGATTATTCCTTGACACTCGTTTGTCTTGGTCTACCCATATCTCGTAACTCCGTGTTGAGTGCTCTGGCCCTTACCCTCCTTCGGGTCTTGTCCCATACTTCTTGGGGGGCAGATTGGCGCACTCTCCTTGCTTTACATTCCTCTCTCGTTCTGTCTAAGCTCGATTATGGTTGCCCTGCTTACTCGTCTGCTTCTCCTTCTACTCTTCGCCGTCTTGATGCTTTGCACCATACTGGGTTGCGCCTCAGTTCTGGTGCCTGTCGTTCGACTCCCGTCCTTAGCTTGTATGTTGACACTGGCTTCCTGTCTCTCCAAGACCGCCGTGATCGCTACTGTCTTCGCTATCTAGCGCGGTCCTTACAACATCCTTCCTCTCGCCTCTGTCGTGCTTTAACTTTTACCCCTCCTGTGGTTCCTGTTCCTCTTCACCACCTCCCTCTTTCTGTCCGGTTATCTCGCCTACAGGACTCTCTTTCCGTTCGTATTTCTAATGTTTCTCCTCGTGTTGTTCCTTCTTTGCCCCCGTGGAGAGTCCCTCTTCCGCGGTTTTGTACTTCCTTGACCCGTATCACTAAAGCTTTTACCCCTCCTACGGTTCTAAAACGCCTTTTCCTTGAGCACTTTTCTTCTCACTCCCGCTCCGTTTCTGTCTTCACCGATGGGGCGAAGTCTGCGGACGGTGTTGGCTACTCTTGTTTTTCCTGATCGCACTTATATGTGTCGCTTACCTCCGGAGACTAGCATCTTTACAGCGGAGCTTTTTGCTATTCTCTATGCTCTTCGTCTCCTGCTTTCTCGTTGTCAGTCTTCCTTTGTAGTTGTTGTTGACTCTCGTAGTGCCCTCATGGCTCTCGGGTCCTTTAATCCGGTTCATCCAGTAGTTGTCGAGATCCAGCATTGGCTGTTTCTTGTTCACAGTAAATTTAAGTTGGTTGAGTTTTGTTGGGTTCCCAGCCATATTGATGTGTCTTTAAATGAGCGTGCGGATGCTGCCGTCAAGGAAGCTGTGCGCTCTTGTCCCATCTCTCGTTAAGGAATTCCGTATTCCGACTTTTACCCGGTTATCCATTCCTCCGTCCTTACCCGTTGGCAGCCTTCTTGGTTGTCTGTTACTGGTAACAAACTACGTACTCTTAAATGTTGTGTTTCCTCGTGGCCGTCCTCCTTCCACCGTAACCGGCGATGTAAAACAGCTCTGGCGAGGTTGCGTATTGGCCATACTCGCTTAACCCATGGTCACTTGATGGAGCGCCGCCCTGCTCCTTATTGTCCTAGTTGCATTGTCCCTCTTACGGTCGTGCATGTCCTTCTTGAATGTCCTGACTTCCAGGACGAGCGTGTGTCTTGCTTTCCGACCGCCCCTCGCGATCACCTGTCCCTCAATAGAATTCTTGGTGACTCAGATACTTTTGATATCGTTCGCCTTATGCGTTTTTGTTCTCGTATTGGCATCCTTGGTGATATTTAGCGCCCGTTGATTTTTTTGCGCATTTGATGGTGCTACATAGCCTTCCCGGTTTGGTGCCTTCCTTTGATAATTACTTACTTACTTACTTACTTTCGCCTTATGCGTTTCTGTTCTCGTATTGGCGTCTTTGGTGATATTTAGCCCTCTCTGATTGTCCCGCACATTTGATGGTGCTACATAACCTTCCCGTTTTGGTGCCTTCTTTTTTTGATAATTACTTTCTTAATTGTTTCTCTCTGTCACTGCCACAGACAGATAAAGTAGAGTAATTGATGACACAGCAGCTTCCACAAAACTGTTCTCCAGCCGGTCATAACCTTCACCACCACACCCACCATCCCAAGGATGTTATAATCATCTTAAATGTAAATCTCTTGTTTCCAAGAACAGTGACTCACCCTTTGTGACCTTAAGGCTGTAACATTGGCTTGGGTGGGTTAAGGCTGCCTTAATCTCCTTGACCTTACCTCGGTGTGACCACAGTCCGACTACTCACGTGTGCTACAACTCCATTCAACCATCATTTGTTAATTGTTGTTTTGTTTGATTCACTAGCTAATACTTTACTCGTAACTTGTGGATTGTAACAGTACAACCACTTAATTCACGTTGTAGCGCCTACAACAGCAGCCGCAGCTTCCACTGGTCATAACCATATCACTGTTACTGTGGTGCCTTCAACAGTGGCCGCAGCTTCTACTGGCCATAACCATATCACTGTTACTGTGGTGCCTTCAACAGTGGCCACAGCTTCCGCTGGACATAACCATATCACTGTTACTGTTGTGCCTTCAACAGTGGCCGCAGCTTCCACTGGCCATAACCATATCACTGTTACTGTGGTGCCTACAACAGTGGCCGCAGCTTCCACTGGTCATAACCATATCACTGTTACTGTGGTGCCTACAACAGTCCTTCACACTTAACTTGGTCTACAAAAGCTGCCACACTCTTACCATGAAAAGTGAATCTTGTCACTCACATACATGGTTTTCTTGCTAATGCAAGCTTCCTAGTTAATTAATGATATTGTATTACTTTCGCAATACTTTGAAATCATTGTTGCGTTATTTAAATACCTCTCTGCTTCCAGCTCGGTGAATATTATTTATCGAGAGGCAGACAATGGGCTTGATAGTATTGAGTCACACTATTTCTTATTACCTTTATTCCTTGCCCTCGGTGAACATGCCTAAACGCTTGCATTTATGAAGCAGAAGGTTTGGCCTAACTAGTGCATGTGCCAAGCCGCCAACAAATGTCTAGGCTTTTGTTGTGATGCTCAGCTTCTTTAGTTAGTTACCGCTAATGGTCTTCCCCCATTCAACTGAAGTGGTTAAACGTTCTAATCAGTGTTCTTGATGTCTTTGACGTTTTTGCCGTCTTAGCTGGCGAGTGGTGGATAAATTGAGTTATCTCGATGGAGCTTCTCCTTTGTATCCTTGCGAGACACCTTGCCCTCCATTATGGTTTCACCTGCTTCATTATCCTGTCAATATCTGCCCTTATCTCCTGGTAATGCGCACAGGGCCATTGTGTGTGTGCCATTATTCCAAGAATAATTACTAGCCAGACAATGACACAACTGCATTTAACAAGAGCGCATTTACATAATCCCGGGTTTTATTTATATTACAAATTTAGTACTGTGCCTGGATGGGGGGGTTCTCGAAGTTGTTCTACTACCCAAGCCCTGCCCGGGGCCAGGCGTGACTCGAGAGAGCTTGGTTCAACAGGCAGTTGCTTGGAGCAGCCTGCAGGTCCACATATCCACCACAGCCTGGTTGGCCTGGCACTTCTTGGAGAAAACTCTCAAGTTCTCTCCTGGAGATGTCCACGTTTGTTCCGGGAATATTTCTTATGCTCGCTGGGAGGATGTTGAACAACCGTGGACCTCTGATGTTTATACAGTGTTCTCTGATTGTGCCTATGGGACAGCTCGAGGATGGATCTATTCTGCATTTCCTTCTATATCGTTCACTCTAGTATATGTAGATTTGGGACCTGGCCCTCAAGTACTTTACTTATGTATATTATTTGATACCTCACTCGTCTCTTTTTTTTTTTTTTTTTTAGGGAAAACTTTTAAAGAGCTTTGAGACGATCCCAATTATTTAGATGCTTTATCGTGTGTTTGTGTGTGTGTGCCGTATATGTTCTCTGTATTCCCTCTATTTCAGTTATCTCTCCAGCTCTGAAGGGGGAAGCGAGTATCGAGTAGTACTCAAAACGGGACAGCAGAAGTGATTGTAATAGTACAACCATTGTGATGGGATGCAGACGATGAGTCACAATAACGTGGCTGAAGATATGAAGACTAAACCACACACCAGAAAATGAGGAGACGACGTTTCGGTCCGTCCTGGACCATTATCAAGACAATCGACTTGATAATGGTCCAGGACGGACCGAAACGTCGTCGTCTCCTTATCTTCTGGTGTGGTTTAGTCTTCATTGTGATGGGATCTATGGATTTGAAGGTTCTCATAATCCATCCTATCATTTTTCTGGCTGATGCTGAATTTGCTTGGTTACACGCTCTAAACTTTTGGTCTTCAAACATTATTCCTAGATATTTTACATAATACTCTTAAAAAACTATAAATGCTGCCCTACTATGGGCAAATTTGATTGTGTTTCCTACCCTGTATTTTCTTTAATGTTCTTTTTTTACCGTACCTGAGTCCCCGGAATTTATCAATGTTAAACATCATGTTATTTTCTTCTGCCCAGTCGAAAACATTATAATTTCAACACACACAGAAATCACAATAACATGGTATATCAAATAAACAAATACACAAGGGCCGTGAAATTTGTGGCCCTTGTAGATTTGTTGATTTAATATATCACGCAATTGTGATTTGTGTGTGTTTTGAAGTAAGGCTGAAGAGGTAGAACATCTGGTTGACAGAGCCCGGGTGCATGGGGGAATTGTGTGAAACCCCGGTTTGTGCTTCGTAGAAGCTGCGGGGGGATCCTTGTGAGGGCAGTAGCACTCAAGGATGCAATTCTTTTACCATGTCATGGTAGTTTACTAATGTCCATCTGGGATCATCCCGGGCGTAGGTTCGAACCCTCCTCTCGGCCTTTGAGGATTTGTTCATTATAATTTCTGCTTGTAGTTTATCAATGTCTTCAACAGAAATAATTTTCAAGCTGATTTTTTGTGGCATCTGCAAATGATACGATGCTGTGACTTGTATTTCTGTATATATCTGCTTTGAGTATAAGAAAAAGCTGAGGTGCAGGGACTGTACCCTGAGGCTCATAGGTTTTAACTGCACTTGAACTCGATTTTAAATGGTTTACTTACTGTGTTCTGCTCCACAGAAAATGGAATATCCATTAACCTTCTTCACCTGATTAACTACATTTTGTGTGCTAAACACTCCATGGTCACAATTATGAAATGCCTTTGAAAAGTCCATGTATACCACATCTAAATTCTGTTTCTTCTAATACCCCTCAGTAATTTTGCCGTAGTGGTAAAGTAGCTGCGAGAGGCATGATATTCCCGCTCTAAATCCATGTTGACCTGTGTTGTGGAGGACATTGGTCTCCATGAAACAGAAGACCTGACTTCTGATTACACTCTCAAATACTTTTATTATGTGAGACGTTAGTGCAACAGGTCCCTAATTCTTAGCCAATGCTTTGCTTTGCTTCCTTGTGAAGAAGAGATTTACCACATTCGCTTAAACCAATAGATATATCTCTTGTATCAAAGCTCTTTCTCCACACTTTGCTACTGGCACTTGTTTATTAATAAATACTAAATTCCACGAATCTGGACCCGGGCTGAGTGTATGGGCATTATTACAAACCTTACCTCCTGTGGAGGTTAGTTTCAAGTATAAAATGTTGGTGGACACAGTGGAGAGTGTTGGATAGGAAAATATCTACAGCTGATATCAGAGAGGCCGCGAGTCACCAGTAATACTCCGCCCAGTAAAGTAGTGCCATCTCAGCTGGAGATCGTCAGGAATAAGTGTCTTCCATTGATAATTACTTGTCAGGAATAATGTGAATTTCAATAGCCTAACTATGTGAGGGAAAAATAGACTCGATCTAAAAGCATGCATCGGGAATATGGTAAATAAAGTCAATAAAGGTTTGATTGCAAATCTAAAGAATAGAGTATTAAGGGGCAATGACGCAAGAGAGTAGGACGCCATCTTGAAGTGAGGGGAGTGGATACGTTGAAGACCAGACCTTGCTATCGGAAGATTTTCTCCGGCCGTACCGTCAGATAAGCCATCATTACTTGTTATCAGGGATGCAAGATATTGTAGAGTAGTTATGCAGACCTTGGAGATGTTCTATAAGAGAGAGTCCAAGTTTCCTAGAGGTGTAAACATATGTGTTGATAGCTGTGGTGGCTGTGTGCACAGTTCCGGGTTTGGAACGGTGAGCTTTAAGGTACCTAGAGCCCTCTAGGGACTTATTCATAATGACCTTGTGTAGTAAAGAACAGCATATAATATATGTAACATCGTTTGTCTTAAACGTATAAATTTGTGTCTTTATACTAGGCTGTTTTCCTTACTCCTTGATTTTCCCTAGGCACAAGTAAAATCATTTATTTCCCCTAGGCTTATGTAAAGTCCTTTATTTCCCTTAGACAACATTTAAAGGTCCACCACCACCAAATTCTTGACAGGTCTCTATGACAACAAAATCATGACACAGTTGATGACAAAATTAGACACAACCGTGACACAATTGGGTGGCCTGTCAGGGAGCACCTCACTTATTGAGCAGCCTGATCGAAGGCCTAATAAAAGTAGATAGCCTGTATGTGTAACATGACATAAAAATTGTGTAGCCTATTTATTCATTTTGCCTTGTGTACAAATTTAGAATATTTTTAATATTGGTATAATATGAATATGTACTTTATTACTAATTAATGTACATTTAATTAATCTTTATGAAAAGTGTTTACAAAAAAATTGTGTTCTCGAGTGCAAAAAATTTACCATTTGACAGGGCATTTGACATCCTGTGAAGTAAACACTGTCTTTTTTTCAAAACAGTTTTCAAAACAAATTATCAGCCTAAAAAAGAGAGAGGTGGTGCAGAAGCGCAAATTTTGTGTTGGTGTCTGCGTATCTTAGCACACTAAAACTGGATTTGGTAGCACAACAAATTGTCCACAATCGTAGTGTTGAGGGTTTGAAAGCGTCAAAAAAGTCGATCCAGCACTATGGACTATTATTGCACTTGGGTATAATGAAGACGGAACTGTTAAGAGAGATAATGATGCACTGGGTAGATGAGCAAATTTTCCCACTGGAAATATTAGAGCAGTCCCCGTCCACCAGTGGTGCAAATGTTGTAACTACAGGAAAGGTGGAGACTCGGATGCAGTGGCAGGCAGAATTGAAACTAAAGAAGTTGAAGTTGGAGGCAGAGCAAGCTCAGAAGAGGCTAGAGGCAGAGCAAGCTCAGAAGAGGCTAGAGGCAGAGCAAGCTCAGAAGAGGTTAGAGGCAGAGCAAGCTCAGAAGAGGCTAGAGGCAGAGCAAGCTCAAAAGAGGCTAGAGGCAGAGCAAGCTCAGAAGAGGCTAGAGGCAGAGCAAGCTCAGAAGAGGCTAGAGGCAGAGCAAGCTCAGAAGAGGCTAGAGGCAGAGCAAGCTCAGAAAAGGCTAGAGGCAGAGCAAGCTCAAGAACTTGCTATGAAGAGGGTTAGAAGTGGAGAAAGCTCAGAAAAAAAATAGTTAGAGATTAGGCTAGCAGAATTGGGAATTAGACCAGAAAATACCGGTGTTGTTGACTTAGGAACACCTGGGCAGTTAAAGGTAAACAAAAATGACAAGTTTCCTTTATTCTGTGTTGAAATAACCAACAAATTATTTTACCTTAATTCCTAATATAAATATTTTCTAATAACACTAACACGTAGAATTAAACAGCGTTAGCGTTTCCCTAGTAAGGCAAAATTTAGCCAGATAATTTCCAGCCATCATGACGCCAAACGTCGATAACAGGCTTAAACATGTAGTCTCCCACGCATGTTGGAGATATATATATAGAGTTCAGTTAATTACTCTTTCTTTCTAATATTATTGTTCATTATGAAGGAAATAACCATTTCGCATGCTTATGTGTACTGAGCTCGACTATTTAACCAAATTAATTATTCCAGTAAAATATTACTGTGGCGTAAAATAAATACACGTCAACCCTTCTCGTTCAGTTTGTGCATGTTAATTAGATCAATTGCCTTACGAGAAGAGGTATTATTATCCAATATATTTATTGGTGATGATAGTTTAAATTGTACTCCTTTATTTCCCCAAATAATTATTAGTAAACCGAGTTGGTTTAAGTCCGGGATCGCTATGAGCGTCTCTGCGCATGCGTGATCGGGGGTTGGGGCCGGAGGGAGGCGTTCTTTAAGCCAGGGCTCCGCGAGGTGCACACGTGCCTCTGCAGACGGCAATCATTACACCAGATCACGTGGTCCAACAGCACTAAAAACTGTTTCAATTACGCGTCTACAAAGAGAGACACGTCCCGCAATTACTCGTCCACAGCAGTGAACGTCAGGGACTGGCAGACGTGATACCGGCAGACCTTAGTGTTCCAACACGCCATGTTAAGTATACGTTTTAGTTTAATGCATCACTCAATAGTATATTTATGTGGGTAGCCGTCGTTAGGATATACACAGACCTCAAAACCAACGTTAGTTTCATTCAACTTTATTTTCCAATTTCAATAAATATTTGAATAATTTTCTATCCTAGTCAAATGCTACTCAAATTTCCCTGATTACAATGTGTAGGCGAGAAGGATCCAAGCATTTCTTCCTTCACCTACGATGTTCACCATTGGTCTTTCTTCCTTATTGGGACGTTGTGATCACGACTACGAGTAGTGAAACGGGTTTAGTGAAGTCGTCTCACAGCTAAGACACAAATCACGTTTCGTAGAATATATGACTATTACCATTATTAATTTTAATATGTGTTTTTCATACATATAATGTTCAGGAGGAGTAATATAAATCAATAATTTACTGCTCAGTACTCAATATGTTTGCACTTATTATTTCTCAGGATTTAGTAATATTTCATGGAATTGAATCTTTTACTATTCCATAGTCTTTTAGAATCTACATTTAATTCAAGATTCTATAACTTTACTAAACTCATTAATGAACAGGTGACGGACCACACTCGTTCCTAGATCTATATGAATTTCTAGCAATACCCGCCAATGTTGATGCTTGAGGCTTTTATCTCAATTATTATTATAGTCCATTCATTCTCTCTAAATAATTGTTAAATAATCTAACATCCATAGGCACTGGTTCTACAGTGGCAATCTTATAATCCCTTTATTTGTTTTCCCTCTTTTCTCAAAAGTGGGTGGTCCTTCGAGTATATTAATTCTCTTAATTAAATATTCTTGTATTTAAGTTAAAGTCCCAGATAACCAACATTCTGTGAGACTGACCCAGACCAGTTCTTCACTCATTTAGAAAAGTTGTCAGGGAGTATGGAATGGCCTGGAAAACAATGGGTATCTCTTCTTCAAGGTCAGTTGGTGGGAAAGGCACAGAAGATATTTGCAGCAATGCCTTTGAGTGACAGTTTTAACTATAACAAGGTAAAGGCAGCCATCCTTAGTGCTTATCAACTTGTTCCTGAGGGTTATAGGCAAAATTTTAGACAGCTGAGACGAGACCCCAGTCAAACCTTGCTAGAATTTGCACAAGAGAAATATAATGTTTAATAATTGTTGGATGCAGAAAAAATTAGGGATCTGGACCCTCTCAAAAATTTGCTCTTAGTAGAAGAATTTTTATCTTGCATACCTTTAAATGTGGCTTTGTATTTGGCAGAGGAAATTACCCAGAGATATTTATAAGTTGGCAAAATTAGCAGTTGAATATGAGTTGATGCATAAAGGGTTCTACAGAAAACACTGTAGAACAGAATCTCCGCCAGTCTCCGTGGTGTAGTGGTAAGACACTCACCTGGTGTTCCGCGAGTGCTTTGTCATGGGTTCGTATCCTGGCCGGGCAGGATTTACTGGGCGCAAATCCTTAACTGTAGCCTCTGTTTAACTCAACAGTAAAATGAGTACTTGGCTGTAAAAACGATTCTTCGTGGGGGTCGTATTCCAGAGACCTGCCCGAAACGCTACGCGTACTAGTGGCTGTACAAGATTGTAACAATTCTTGTATGTATCTAAAAAAAAAAAGTAACTTTTAAATATAATATTCAATCAAATAGACAAGGATCTGGTCAAGCACTAAACTCCTCCGTCAGATTTGGGTCCCATTTGTACCCAACAGCAGGTCAAGGAAACACTTTTTCAAAGGTGCCAGGTGGTAAAGGGAGTAATGTGAAACTCAAAGAGGATCACACCAGTAATAAGCTTTACCCAGAGTTGAAAACAGTGTTCCTACTGCCATAGGAAGGGTCATGTTGTTAAGAGTTGTTGGTTTCTCCACCCAGAAAAGAGGCTTATGGCACTCAGTGTGTGATGGGAGGATAAACAAATTGTGTAGCAAAATTAATGTGTAAAAAAGCACTTGCTATAAATCATTTTGGAAAGTTTACATCAAATGGAAAATTACATTGTGTAAATGGTTTGTGCCATGATGTTAAAATTTTGAGGGATACAGGAGAATCTCAATTTTTATTATTATAGAGTGTTACACTATATACAGTCTACAGAGACTGGGGAGGTAATGATTATACAGGGAATCACTAGAGATTTCCAGACTGTACCCTTGAGGGAAGTAAACTTTGACTGTGATTTTATTAAGAGCAAAAGTTTAGGAGGTGTTAGTCCTAAGTTACCAGTTGCTGGCATTGATCTAAATGTGGGGAATGATTTTGCTGGTAATCGAGTTAAAAGTGATGACCACCCAATATTGCTAACTATGCCAGAGGTGATTAGGGCACGGACAGATCCTGAGGACAAGGTAATGTGCCCAGCATGTGCCTTGACCCTGTCAAAATCAGAGTCTCAAATATCACAAACTTCCAATAATGTAAGTCAGGAGACAAAATTAGATGTTATCCAATCAAATAGTGAAGTGGATCTTTGTGACACTTTTATGGCCAAGTTGGAAAAAGCAGATGGGAACAGGATGGGGAGCACCTCTACCAAACCACTTAGGAAAAGGGGTAGGGGGAGAGTGTAGTCCAGTTACCACATCTGGCTCTTCAGACTTGAAATCAAAATCAAATTTTATTAATCAGCAAAGAACTGATCCTACGTTGACTGACTTGCATAATAAGGCAGTAACTGATCTAGAAGCTGAATCGGAGGCTATGACTTATTACTACACTAAAGAGGTGTTGATGCGGAAGTGGAGACCTAGGAGCTCACCTGTGTCACACACTTCGGAGGTAGTTAATCAAGTAGTCCTACCGAGGGGTTATAGAGAAAAAGTGTCAAGTGTAGCCCATGATTCACCAATAGGTGGTCATCAGGGTATTGCGAAAACATATAGTAAAATAGGCAAGTATTTTACCTGGCCTGGATTGAAGAAAGATGCCATCCAGTATTGTAATGAATGTCCAGTATGTATAAAAACTGGCAAACCAAACCAGGTAATACCAAAAGCCCCTTTACAACCAATTGTGCTGACCGAGGAACTCTTTACCCATATTATCGTTGATGTAGTAGGCCCATTACCTAGAACCAAGAGTGGTAATATGTATATCATCACCATAATGTGTTAGACTACACGCTTTCCTGAGGCATTCCCTGTGAGAAATGCTACAACGAAAGTGGTAGTAAGGCACATAATGAAATTTTGTACTATGTTTGGTTTACCAAAAGTAATACAGACAGATTATGGGGCCAATTTCACTTCTAAAGGTTTTCAGCAGTTTTGTGGGAAGTTTGGCATCCTCCATAAGACATCCACTACTTACCATCCTGAGAGCCAAGGTGCTTTGGAAAGGATGCATCAATCCCTTAAACAGATGCTGAGAACCAGTTGCATGGAAACTGGTAGAGACTGGGATGATGGTCCTCCACTGATGCTCATGGCACTGAGAGATACTTATCAGGATTCCCTGGAGTGTTCACCCAACTCATTAGTTTTTGGCTATAAGGTGAGAAACACACTAACCATCTTAAGAGATGAGTTGATCGGAAATCCGAAAAGTGTTGTGCAGGTAAACTATATCCATGACTTACAAGATAAGTTAAACAAAAACAGGGCTAAAGCCTTTATTCATCTTAAAGAAGCTCAAGGAAAGATGAAGGCACAATATGATAAAAATACAAAGCAACGACATTTTGAGGCAGGTGATAAAGTGGTGGTACTAATGGTACGACAGGGACCAGCATTGTTGCATAGGTTCCAAGGTCCTTATACAGTGATAAAGAAACTCAGTCCCACCAATTATGTAATCCAAACACCTGATCTCATAAGAAAGGAAATAGTTGTACACATAAATAGAATAAAGCTAACACAGAAGGGAACTACCAATACCAACCAAGTGCTTAGTGTAACCCCATGTAGATGAGGTTAATGAGAAATGTGATTTTGATTATGTACCTAATGCTCATGTACCTTATTTTAATAATGGGGAGTGGTTGGCTAATGTCAAGACGTTGGTGGAACATTTGTCATCAGAGCAGAGGCAGGACTTGGAGCAGTTTCTGACTTCTCATGCAGACATATTTGGCGATATTCCCACCCAGACGACAGTTATTCTCTATGACATCGAGGTGACCGACAAATAACCAGTCAAGTCACACCCATATAGAGTCAACCCTGCCAAGTTGAATCTCATCCGGAAAGAAGTTGACTACATGCTTCAACATGGATTGGTGAGACCTAGCAGCAGCAGCTGGAGTAGTCCTTGTATTTTGGTTCCAAAGGAAGATGGAACTCACAAGTTGGTCTTTGACTACCGTAAGCTAAATGTAATGACTGTAGATGATAATTTTCTAATACCTTGATTAGATGATTGTATAGACAGTGTTGGTAAAGCAAAGTTCGTAACCAAACTAGTTTTATCAAAAGGGTACTGGCAAATTGCTTCAACACCAAGAGCTCGGGAGATGAGTGCATTTATAACTGCAGATGGGTTGCATAATTCACTGTAATGACTTTTGGGATGAAAAATGCCCCAGCAACTTTCCAGAGTCTTATGAACTTAGTGTTAAAAGACATACCACAATGTAGAGCTTACTTGGATGATATTGTAATTATCACAATAGTTGGGAGGACCTTATGAAAGCTTTAGCTCAACTATCAAAATGCTTAAATGCTAATTTAGCTGTAAACTTACATAAATGTACTTTTCCTAGAACTAGTATTTCTTACTTAGGATATGAAGTGGGAAATGGGAAGGTGTTACCACTCAAAAAACAAAATAAATGATATATTGGAGTATCCAGTGTTGACTAGGAAGAAGGAGGTACAAAGATATCTAGGAATATGTGCTTATTATAGGAAGTTCTGTAAATATTTTGCAGCAATTGCAGCTCCTTTGACAAACTTGCTATGTAAAAATGTAAAGTTTAGATGGTCTCAGAAATGTCCGGATGCATTTACTAAATTAAAAGGAATGTTGTCCATCTGGTAGCTAACTAGTGTTAGCTACTAGTACAGAACCAGCAGTAGTACAGAATCAGCACCCCAATCCGAAGCATCTATATAGATGCTTCGGATTGGGGTGCTGGTTCTGTACTACTGCAAGAGGATGGAGAGGGTACTAATCATCCAATACATTATTATTCTAAAACGTTTAACAAATGTCAACAGAATTACTCCACAGAAGAGAAAGAGGCATTGTCTTTATTACTTGCTGTTAAAAAATTGACATATATGTATCAGCCAATACTGTTGAAGTGTATACTGACCACAACCCCTTAACATTTATTGCTAGCATAAGGAATTCCAGTCAGCGAACATTAATGGGGTCTCTATTGTTGCAAGAGTAGAATCTGGTCATCAAACATATTCCAGGAAATTTAAATCAAGTAGCAGATGCACTTTCTAGATTGCCAAATCCTGGGGTGACTTAGGGTTGTATTACTTCACTGAGATGTATATATTATTGTGTATCTAATGTTTATTATATATCATTTATTGTTTGTTTAAAATTATTAAGAAATTTGTTTGAGGTGTTAATTCCATGTGAAAAAAATGTGAAATTCATTTATGAATTTTTTCCTCCGCGGTTTAGGTGGGGTGTTACGAACCTTACATCCTGTGGAGGTTAGTTTCAATTATAAATTGTTGGTGGACACAGTGGACAATGTTTGACAGGAATAAATCTACAGCTGATATCTGGGAGGCCGCGAGTCACCAGTAATACTCCGCCAAGCAAAGTAGTTCCTTCTCAGCTGGAGATTGTTAGGAATAATATGAACTGGAATAGTCTATGTGAGGGAAAAATGGACTCAATCAAAAAGCATGCGTTGGGAATATGGTAAATAAAGTCAATAAAGAGTTTGATTGCAAATGTAAATAATAGAGTATAAAGGGGCAATGACGCAAGAGAGGTGGACGCCATCTTGACGTGAGGGGAGGTGGATCGTTGACGACCAGACCTTGCTTCTCTGAGCGTTTTTCTGCGGCCGCACAGTCAGATAAACCATCATTACCTGGTATCAGGGTTGCAAGATAGGGTAGAGTAGTAATGCAGTCTTTGGTGATGTTTTATAAGAGAGAGAACAGGTTTCCTAGAGGTTTATATATGTGTGTCACCGCTTGATAGGTGTGGTGGCTGTGTGCATGGTTCCAGGTTTGGGACTGTCAGCCATAGGGTAACCAGAGCCCGCTTGGGAGTTTTTATTATTACAGAATGACCTTGAGTTGTTAGGAGTACAAATTATTATAAATGTTGTCATGTGTTTTATACATATAAATTTGTATTTTTGTACTAGGCTGTTTTACTTACTCCTTGATGTCCCCTTGGCTCAAGTAAAATCATCTATTCCCCTAGACAACATTTAAAGGTCCACCACCACCAAATTCTTGACTGGCCTCTTTGACACAACCTATGACACAGCTCAACCCCCGCAAGCACAACTAGGTGAATACACACACACACTGAGCGCTGTTAGCTGAGTACACAGCACACTGAGTACGTAAGCATGTGGGCCGGAGTTCGATTCCCGGCGCCGGCGGAAACAGATAGGCAGAGTTTCTTTCAGCCTGATGTACCTGTTCCTTAGCAGTAAATAGGCACCAGGGAGTTAGACAGCTGTTATGGGCTGCCCCTTATGTGTGTGTGTGTGTGTGTGTGTACTCACCTAGTTGTGCTTGCGAGTTTGAGCCCTGGCTCTTTGGTACCGCCTTTCAACCATCAATCAACTGGTGTACAGATTCCTGAGCCTACTGGGCTATATATATCATATCTACATTTGAACCTGTGGATGGAGTCAACCTCCACACATCACTGCCAAATGCATTCCACTTGTTAACTACTCTGAAAGTGTGAACAATGGCTGAGTGGATAGTGCTCTAGACTCGTGTACCTAGGGACCGGGGTTCGATCCCTCGGCACCGCTGGGGGATCGAACCCTGGCACACACGATCCCCGTGTGTGTGTGTGTGTGTGTGTGTGTGTGTGTGTGTGTGTGTGTTTGTGTGTGAAAAAAATTGTTAGTAGTAAGTAACAGTTGATTGGCAGTTGAGAGGTGCTCTGAAAGAGCAGAGCTCAACCCCAGCAAGCACAACTAGGTGAATAAACAAACACACACACACCAATATGGCAGTTAAACAACAACAAGAACATGGCAGTTAACACTATAATTGAGAGGGCAGCCTTTGCTGCCTGTAGAAATAGATCCCACCTGCTCATCATGGGGGGACTTCAATCACGGAAGGATTGACTGGGAGAACAAAGAACCGCATAAAGGAGAGGATACGTGGAGAGCCAAACTATTGGAGATGGTGACTAAAAACTTTTCAACCCAGCATGTCAGAATCCACAAGGATGAGAGGAAATGACGAACCAGGGAGACTCGACCTAGTCTTCACTCTGAACGACCCCGACATAAGAAAAATCGGTTTTGAGCCCCCAGTAGGAATGAACGACCACAGTGTACTGGTGTTTGAGTACCTGATTGAAGAAGGGTTATTGAACTCGAGGAGGGATACCGAAAACAAAAGGTTAGCATTCCGAGAGGGAAACTATGAGGAGATAAGAAAATTCCTAACAGATATAGCATAGGAAAACAGAGCTCAAGGGAAAGACGGCCTAAGACATGATGGACTACATCACACAGAAGTGCAAGGACGCAGCAAACAAGTTTGTCTCCGTCCAAAAGGAAAACAGTGAAATGAAGATGAGTAACCCATGGTTTAATCAGAGATGTAGGCTAGCTAAGCAGCAAAGTAAAAGGGCATGGAGAAACTATAGAAATAACAGGATACTGGAGAGCAGAGAAAGATACCAGAATGCCAGGAATGAATATGTCAGGATGAGAAGAGAGGTAGAAAGACAATACGAGAATGACATCGCAAGCTAGGCAAAGACTCAGCCTAAATTGCTGCATAGTCACATCAGGAGAAGAGAGGGAATAGTTAACCAGGAACCACTGGAAGAGTTTGAGATTACCAGTGGGGAAGTAAGGAAGTGTTTACTAGAGTTGGATGTGACAAAGGCCATAGGCCCAGATGGAATCTCCCCTTGGATACTAAAGGAATGAGCAGATGACCTGTGCCTGCCACTCTCCATGGTGTATAACAAATCACTGGCAACAGGGGAACTGCCAGAAATTTGGAATGCAGCTAACGTAATCCCGATACACAAGAAAGGGGATAGACAAAAGGCACTAAACTACAGGCCAGTGTCCCTAACCTCCATACCATGCAAGCTGATGGAGAAGAGTGTGCAAAAAAAGCTAGTGGAACATCTGGAGTGAAAGAACTTTGTAACACAGCATCAACATGGGTTCAGGGATGGCAGGTCCTGCCTCACAGGGTTACTTGAATTCTAGACCAGGCAACAAGAATCAGGCAAGAAAGAGAAGGGTGGGCAGACTGCACATTTTTGGATTGTCAGAAAGCCTTTGATACAGTACCACTCAAGAGGCTAGTGAAAAAGCTGGAGTTAAAGGGAAAGATACTTCATTGGATAAAGAAGTACCTAAGCAGCAGGAGACAACGAGTCAGTGTAAGGGGTGAGGTCTAAGATTGGCGAGACGTTACAAGTGGAGTCATGCAGGGGTCAGTCCTTGGACCTATACTGTTTCTGGTATATGTAAATGATCTCCCAGAGGGTATAGACTTGTTTCTCTCAATGTTTGCTGATGATACAAAAATTATGAGAAGGATTGAAACAGAGGATGATAGTTAGAAGGCTATAAGATGACCTAGACAGACTGAGTGAATGGTCCAACAAATGGCTGTTGAAGTTCAACCCGAGTAAATGCAACGTAATGAAACTAGGCAGTGGAGACAGGAGGCCAGACACAGGAAACAGAATAGGAGATGAAGTACTTAATGAAATGGACAGAGAGAAAGATCTAGGAGTTGATATCACACCAGACCTGTCTCCTGAAGCCCACATAAAAAGAATAACATCTGCGGCATATGCGAGGCTGGCTAACATCAGACCAGCGTTCAGGAACCTGTGTAAGGAATCATTCAGAATCTTGCACACCACATATGTAAGACCAATCCTGGAGTATGCGGCCCCAGCATGGAGCCCATACCTTGTCAAGCACAAAACGAAGCTGGAAAAATTTCAAAGGTATGCCACTAGACTAGTCCCAGAACTAAGAGGCATGAGTTACGAGGAAAGGCTGCGGGAAATGCATCTTACGGCACTGGAAGACAGAAGACTAAGGGGGAGACATGATCACAACCTTCAAAATCCTCAGAGGAATCGACCGGGTAAACAAGGATAAACTATTCAACACTGGTGGTACGCGAACAAAGGAACACAGGTGGAAACTGAGTACCCACATGAACCACAGGGACGTTAAAAGGAACTTTTTCAGTGTCAGAGTAGTTAACGGATGGAGTGCATTAGGCAGTGATGTGGTGGAGGCTGACTCCATACACAGTTTCAAATGTAGATACGATAGAGCCTCGTAGGCTCAGGAATCTGTACACCAGTTGATTGACTGTTGAGAGGCGGGACCAAAGAGCCAAAGCTCAACCCCCGCAAGCACAAATAGGTGAGTACAAATAGGTGAGTACACACACACACACACACACACACACACACACACACACACACACACAAACACACACACACACACACTCACACAGCATGACCCTGAACTGAGAAAGAGGACAATCATAATCCATGGATTACTTGAAGCCAGGGCACCATCGAGGCAGGAAAGGATGGAGATTGAGGATATGGAGCTACAGGGGAACTTGAGAGACATGAGAGCCCAGATGGCAGCGAATGAGGTGCAAGCCCACCGACGCATTGGGCCATACAACTGTAACAGGAAACGACCTGTCCTGGTACAGTTCACTAACGAAGAGGTAGTGGATTACATACTGCATCACAAACACTTACTCAGAGGTAGCGAAAATTACTACAACGTATATATTAACAAATTCATAACGAAGGAGGAGCAGATAGCCCACAGAGCAAGCAAACAACAATACAACTCTTCCCATTTGAGCGTAGCTACACACCCCGTATGCTAATCCACCCCATGCTAACCAGCTCACACCTTCTCAGGTCACTCCCTCCCCAAATCAGCCCTCCCTGCCCCTGCTTATCTCCCAAACACCTCCCTTGACCCCTCTGACCCCACTGCAGTTAAATTCATCCCACATTCCAAGGACCCCCTCATCACCTCAACCCCCAAAACCCGTCCAGCCCTCATCCCCTCAACCCCCAAAACCCACCCAGTCCTCATCCCCTCAACCCCAAAAACCCACTCAGCCCTCATCCCCTCAACCCCCAAAACCTACCCAGCCCTCAGCCCTCCTTATCCCCTCTCCTTCCATGTGACCCCCCCCCACCCTTGCGAGGGGGGTGGGAGGTTCCCCCCACCCCCTCTACCCTTCCCCCTCCCAACCTCTCAACCTCTATCTGACTCCCAACCTTACGCTATCTCCCAACCCCTCTATGCCTATCAGACCTTCCCTAATCTTCAGACCCAGTATGCCCTTCCTACTCCAGACCTACCTACCCAGGCCCTACCCCAGACCCTCCCACCTACCTTCCTAGAAGCCCAGCCCCCATTAGCCCCCCAAGCACCCCTCCTGACCTCTCTCACCCCCCATACACCCCCCGGACCCCCCCCAGACACCCCCCGGATCCCCCCGGACATCCCCCGGATCCTCCCTGCCCCCAGTCATCCCCCAGACACCCCCTAGATCCCCCAGGTCCCCCCTGCCCCCAGTCACCCCCCAGATCCCCCCAGACCCCCAGAGAAAGGGAGAACTCTGGTAAAAGAGTTTCCATGAAGAATCTCAAGGTTTGGTACACCAATGCTGATGGGGTATCTAATAAAGCAGAAGAGATAAAAGAAAGAGTGAGTGAAGCAGATCCTGACATAGTTGCAATTGTGGAAACTAAAATTAATGACATGATCTCAGATGCAATCTTTCCTGAAGGGTACCAGGTGATACGAACAGAGAGGACACAGAGACACTTATGACCATGGGACAAGAGATCTGGGAAAGGAGAGTTGACTACAGGAAAGGGGACTATAAGAGGATAAGGGACTATCTAGGTGAAGTGCAGTGGGAGGAAGAAATTAGAGGAAAAAGTCCAAGATATGATGGACCTAGTCATACAGAAATGCCAGGAGGCCGAAGAGAGATTTATACCAACAGTAAAGGGAAAAAATAAGAAGGAATATAATAACCCATGGTTTAATAGACAGTGTCAGGAAGCAAACATGGCCAGCAGACGGGAGTAGAGGAAGTACAGAAGACAAAGGACAGAGGACAACAGGATCAGATGCATCAGAGCTAGGAACGATTACATTAACATAAGACGAACATCGGAAAGGGACTATGAGAACGATATTGCAATCAAAGCGAAAAAACAACCTAAGTTATTACACAGTCATATAAGAAGAAAAATGTCGGTGAACGACCAAGTGACAAGACTAAGGAAGACAGAGGGGGGCATATACTGAAAGTGACAAGGAAATCTGCGAGGCACTGAATGCCAGTTTCCATGGAGTGTTCACTACCGAGCCTGAGCAGCTCCCATTGTTGGAAGGGGTTACCCTAGATGAAAGACTATCAGATATAGAGGTGACAGCAGAGGAGGTAATGAAACAGTTGACAACTCTAGATGCAACTAAAGCAGTTGGACCAGACAAAGTATCACCGTGGATACTAAAAGAAGCAGCGCAGGCCCTCAGCGTGCCTCTGGCAATGATCTTTAATGAGTCACTTATGTCGGGAGAATTGCCCAGTTGCTGGAAGAAGGCAAATGTCGTGCCGATCTTCAAGAAAGGTGATAGGGAGGAGGCACTTAACTATAGACCTGTATCACTGACAAGCATCCCCTGTAAAATACTGGAAAGAATAATTAGGCTACGACTGGTTGTACACCTGGAGAACATTAGGTTTGTGAACAAACATCAACATGGGTTCTGGACAGGGAAATCGTGCCTAACAAACCTTCTGGAATTCTATGATAAAATAACGAGGATAAGACAGGACAGAGATGGTTGGGCAGACTGCATATTTCTGGACTGCCAAAAAGCCTTTGATACAGTACCGCACATGAGATTGCTGTTCAAGCTCGAGCAGCAGGCGGGGGTGGAGGGAAAGGTGCAAGCATGGATAAGGAACTACCTAACAGGAAGGAGCCAAAGAGTTACAGTAAGGGGCAAGAAGTCGGACTGGCGAACAGTAACAAGTGGAGTACCACAGGGATCGGTACTGGGACCAATTCTATTTCTTGTATATGTTAACGACATGTTAAAGGCGTAGAGTCCTACATGTCGATGATTGCGGATGACGCAATGTTGATGAGAAGAGTTATGACAGATGAGCATTGCAGGATCCACCAACAGGACCTGAACAGGTTGCAGAGATGGTCAGAGAAATGGCTACTGTTATTCAACACGAGCAAATGTAAAGTTATGGAAATGGGACTAGGAGATAGGAGACCAAAGGGACAGTACACAATGAAAGGGAACAGCCTACCTGTGACGACGCGTGAAAGAGACCTGGGTGTGGACGTAACACCTAATCTATCTCCTGAGGCACATATAAATAGGATACCGACAGCAGCGTACTCTACACTGGCAAAAGTTAGAACATCATTCAGAAACCTGAGTAAGGAGGCATTTAGGGCACTTTACACTGCCTACGTGAGGCCAGTCTTAGAGTATGCCGCCTCATCATTTAGTCCCCATCTGAAGAAGCATATAATGAAACTGGAAAAGGTTCAGAGGTTTGCAACGAGACTCGTCCCAGAGCTACGAGGGATGGTGTATGAGGAGCGCATGAGGGAACTGTGCCTTACGACACTAGAAAGAAGAAGGCAGAGGGGGGACATGATAGGAACGTATAAAATACTCAGAGCGATTGACAGAGTGGACATAGACGAAATGTTCACACGGAATAGTAACAGAACGAGGGGACGCGGATGAAAGCTTGAAACTCAGATGAGTCACAGAGATGTTAGGAAGTTTTCTTTTAGCGTGAGAGTAGTGAGAAAATGGAATGCACTTCAGGAACAGGTTGTGGAAGCAAATACTATTCATAATTTTAAAACCAGGTATGATAGGGAAATGGGACAGGAGTCATAGCTGTAAACAACCGATGCTCGAAAGGTGGGATCCAAGAGTCAATGCTCGATCCTGCAGATACAACAACTAGGTGAGTACACACACACACACACACACACACACACACACACACACACACACACACACACACACACACACACACACACACACACACACACACACACACACACACACACACATACACACACACACACACACACACACACACACACACACACATAATATATATAATGGTATATATAGTATCTAGTATATATAATATATAGTGGTATATAATGTTCTTTCAGAACATTATATACCACATATGTCAGACCAATCCTGGAGTATCCGGCTCCAGCATGGAGTCCATATCTAGTCAAGCATAAGACTAAACTGGAAAAGGTTCAAAGGTTTACCCACCAGACTAGTACCCGAGCTCAGAGGTATGAGCTATGAGGAGAGACTACGGGAATTAAACCTCGTTCTGTCGTTGGAAGACAGAAGAGTTAGGGGGGACATGATCACCACATTCAAGATTCTCAAGGGAATCTTGATAAAGACAGGGTTGATAAAGACAGGCTATTTAACACAAGGGGCACACGTACTAGGGAACATAGGTGGAAACTGAGTGCCCAAATGAGCCACAGATATATTAGAAAGAACTTTTTTAGTGTCAGAGTGGTTGACAAATGGAATGCATTGGGAAGTAATATGGTGGAGGCTGACTCCATACTTAGTGTAGTGTATGGAGTCATATCTAAACTTTCAAGTGTAGATAGGATTGAGCCCAATATGCTCAGAAACCTGTACACTTGTTGATTGGCGGTTGAGAGGCGGGACCAAAGAGCCAGAGCTCAACTCCCGCAAGCACAACTAGGTGAGTACAACTAAGTGAGTACACACACACACACACCTGCAAGCACAAATATGTGAGTACAAATAGGTGAGTACACACGAGGCCTTGGGCCTCATAGCCTAGTGGATAGTGTGCATGACTCGTAATTATGTGGCGCGGGTTTGATTCCTACACGAGGCAGAAACAAATAGGCAAAGTTTCTTTCATCC
>NC_091209.1:34004938-34234938 GCF_040958095.1 Procambarus clarkii
ACCCCTGTTCCCTCTTATGTAACCCCTGTACCAACTTATGTAACCCCTGTAACCTCTTATGTAACTCCTGTACCCTCTTAAGTAACTCCTGTACCCATTTATGTAACCCCTGTTCCCTCTTATGTAACCCCTGTTCCCTCTTATGTAACCCCTGTACCCTCTTATGTAACTCCTGTACCACCTTATGTAACCCCTGTACCATCTTATGTAACCCCTGTTCCCTCTTATGTAACTCCTGTACCACCTTATGTAACCCTCTTGTGAACTCTTGTGATGCTCATAAAGGAATATACAAATAACCATAAGAAAAAACTGAAGGCTTTTACGTATGGAATTTACCATTAAATACTGTTTAATTAAGGATTAGTAATTATAATTAGGCAAACCCTTGAAGGGATAACGAGCCAAGGTGATGCTCGCTGGCTCGGCGCTCTCTCCTGGCCACGTGGGACTTGTAAACAACCCCAGCAAGGGCTGGAGGCGGCGTGGTTAACTTATAGCAAACCTATTAGATTTGTTGATCTTTAGCCTCGCCAGTCAACTCAATTACCTGACCCAATAAAGCTATTCCTTCACCCAGACAATTCCACTGGAGTAGTGGGGAAGCTTATATATAACCAGAGTTGCGTCGAAAGGCGAGATGACTTCAAGATTCCCTTCCACTCTTCGAAATATTTAGTAACGTTTATTGTATAGTTTGTTGGTTAATTTAACAGTTCCTTTATTCAGACTAAATGTGGAGAGGTTATGAGGGGAGAAAAACTGGTTAGTGAAGATTGTTGTATTATTGCGTTGTTATTATCCACAAACTAACAGTGAGTGTTGACCGACACCAGATGCCTTTTTCTGGTGACCAGAAGAATGTACAAGCGCACTCAACATACCAACTTAGTGGTTCGTTATGGTGAACACAAATGACTGAACTCTTGAACAATACACTGAAAACTGTATAAGTAATATTTTCACAAAGAAACTAAACTGAATTTACTGTGAACAATTTACCTTGAACTCTCTTTTATTTAACAAAAATAGTCTTAGTCTTGCTGACCAGTGCACAATTAATTCAACACTTATATATGTTAACTGAATTGTTAAATTTTTTTGTAATTCTTAGACGCCTGTGATTGATGACGTTACCATAATAATTGAATGCTGGCGAGATGGTTAAAGCTTCAACAATTATATAACTCTGAACGCCCGGCGCTAACAACGGCGATCAAAAATAATTATCACTATTTATTAGTTGAAAAGTTAATGGTAAATTAATTCTTTCCGTTAATTGATTGATCTTGATCTTTTAATAATGTACTTGTTTACTGGTAGTCTATTTGCAGTTCACTGAAAAATTGTGACTGATAACCGCACCACTCCTAGCCACAAACAGTCACACTGATTCTTAATTAAAAATTAATATTTCCTATTTCAAAATTATAAATTAAATACTAGCGTGTTGCTGACACAATGGTTGAACTGAATAAAACACTGGTTAAATGCTTGGAAATTTATTTAAGCACAAACAATTAGAGAACGCTGCCCCTACTAGGCACTGAGTAAAGCGCTAAAAAAATCAGTCTCAACGCTAAATTCGCTTAATGACCAAAATCGAACTTTTGGTCCCTCAAAGCTTTGACATGAACCACTTTGATGGCACAAGTGAACGCTCACTGACGACCTGTGGGACATATAGCTAAACACTAAAACTGAATTTATTCCAAAAACTGAGATTTACACAATCAACTTTAAGCAAATCACCACAAAATTTTTCCACGACTTTCCACTAAGTTCTTTCACTGATTTCACTTCACTTTACTTGTAAAAAACATCAGAACCACTCACCTTGGTAATTCTCCCAGAAAATTAATAATACAAAACACAGAGAAATCCAGACTTCTGAATCACACACAGAGATCACACTAACGTGATGCATCAAATGAACAAATCCACAAGGGCCGTGACGAGGATTCGAACCTGCGTCCGGGAGCATCCCAGACACTGCCTTAATCGACTGAGCTACGACAGGTGTGATGATGTAAGAGCAAAGAGGGAGAACGGCTTATTGACATAGCTAGGGTGTAGGGGGGGTTGTGTAAAAGTCTGGTTTGTGCCTCGGAGAGGCTACGGGATCCAGTAAGTTCAGTAGAACTTCGGTTTCAACCCCTTTAACCCTGTCGTAGCTCAGTCGATTAAGGTAGTGTCTGGGATGCTCCCGGACGCAGGTTCGAATCCTCGTCACGGCTCTAGTGGATTTGTTCAGACTTCTGAATATTGTGTAAAATAGACAGAGAATAACACCGTGCTTATTTTGCAGGGATTACTTAACAATGGGAACAATTATCTAACAAAGTGATTACTTAAATTGAAGGGGGGTACTTAATATACAGGGAACACTTATTTATTACTTAAGAAAACTCGATTTAAAAACTATCACCGTTTCCTACTGGTCCACACTCTCGCCCAAGCCTAGGTAACCGCAGCCACCTAGATTCCAACAGTATGAAAATGCTGCTTTCGAGGTAACGGTTAGACTAGAAAGTGGAACGACTGACGAAACCTCATGTACGACACTACCATCACTCCGTTGCTAGAAAATTTCTAGGCCATCCCTTAGTTAACCACGGTCACCTTCATGGCCTTACCTTATGTCTAGCGATTGGGTTGTATAACACGGCCTCGTGGAAAAAGTAGCGCCCTGTCTAATTCCCCGCCCAGACAGCCCAAACAACAAGAGCTGCTGTTGTGAAAGGTACCATGCAACACCCTTAAATCGGTTGAAGAAGGTCGAGTATTTATTACCCTGTCCAACCAACTAAGGCGGGCTCTTAGCGACTAAATTTAAACTTACCAGCCCCTCACGATACTATTGAATTGCCCACTCCATGCCCATCGCACTGACGTGGGATTACCGTCGAACTCTAGCTTGTGGGCCCCTGGCTGAACTCCCTCACTACTTCAGCATGTGACCGAATGGACAGACGTGTGAGGCTTCAATAATTCTCAAGAAAATTATTCAAAACACCGCTGCCTACCATTGTAACACCTCCTGATTGCTGCACCCTTTTCCCACTCAAAACCCCAACTTAACACTGCTTACAAGCTTACTGTGACACTCACTGAACTCCCAGATAACTGTTAAACGGAAGCATTAAATGGGGGAAGCAACAAAATAAAGGGATAAGTTTAAATAATGAATAAGAACTTAACTTACGGCTACCACCACCTTCCTGAGCGTGAAGGTGCCTGCATTACTGATCTCACAGGAAGGACAGAAATCAATAATCATGAACTCGAAGGGCAAGGAACCTTGGCAATATGCTTGGGAATTATTCTATAGAGAATTCTTTACTTTACTTGTTTAGATTCAAGGGCAACTTTAATTACCAGTAAATAGAGGAAAACATAGGGGACTTGCAGTACAGCATATAAACAAGACATATAACGACCCAGAATAGACACAAAAAGGGAGGGAAAATATCTAAACACCTGTTACGTTTGAAGGCGGAAGAGAAACAATCTTCGAAACACATGGTTTATTGTCATGAACCAACAATCACAACAAAACAATTATAAGGTACATAACTTACTATTTACAAGATCTTAAACAAAAGAGCATCGTCTCCTGCAGGTGCTGCTACCCCTTCATTATAAGGATGGGTATCACTAGTTGCCCCTACTAAGGGAGCCGGTCGGCCGAGCGGACAGCACGCTGGACTTGTGATCCTGTGGTCCTGGGTTCGATCCCAGGCGCCGGCGAGAAACAATGGGCAGAGTTTCTTTCACCCTATGCCCCTGTTACCTAGCAGTAAAATAGGTACCTGGGTGTTAGTCAGCTGTCACGGGCTGCTTCCTGGGGGTGGAGGCCTGGTCGAGGACCGGGCCGCGGGGACACTAAAAAACCCCGAAATCATCTCAAGATAACCTCAAGATGACCCCCACCTGAAGGATCTTCAAAATTCCATGTGAACCTTGGCATGAGCTGATCTACATGCCTTTTCCAGTTAATGTTCCCAAAACTTTGCACTTGCTCAGTGAAATTCCTGCGTCCCAAGACTTCCCTAATTATTCCTTCTACCCAAGGCTTTCCAATTCCTAAATTCCTTGCATATACTGCATCCCTCTCGTTAAACAACAATTTCTCTCCCTGAGGCCAAGCAAGTTACCGATTTTTCTTTATCGCGATCTCTCTTTACTGCTTCCATGTGCACTTTAAAGTGCCTATTAAACAGTAATTCAGAAGGAGATTTACCAGTAGTAGAATGAACAGTTTTCCTTTGATTATATAAAAATCTACAAAGCCTTGTGTTAATAGTACCTTTCGTAAACTGCTTTAACCCTTCTTTAAAGTATCTCACTGCTCTTTCCACTAGACCATTTGAAGGAGGATTATAGGGGGAAGGCATTTGTTACATGTGTAATACCATTTTTTTCTAAAAAAAATCCTCCATTTACACAGAAACAAAATAAGGAGCATAGTCTGACACAACAATGTCTGGTAATCCAAAATTACAAACTGTTTTCCTTAGCAATTCACACGTTACAGATGATGTGGTGGAATTACACACATGAACATCCAGAATTTTTGTTTATGAATCCACCACCACCAGGTGATATTTGTTATCCATAGGTCCAGCATAATCTATATACAGTCCAGACCAGGGTTTTCCAGTGCATGGCCAAGAAAGTACTGGGGCCTGTTGTTTCTGATAATTCTTAAAGCAAATATGACAATTTTTTGTTACCTCAGCAATATCCTGGTGTATGTTTGGCCACCAAACCCAACATCTAGCTTCTGCTTTCATAGCATTTATATCATTATGGCCTACATGCAGCTGTTCCAAAATCTTACATCTTAGTTCCCCAGGCACCACCACTCTATTCCTATACAAGAGTAAATCCTGGTGAATACTAAGGTCAGCCTTTACTGCAGCATACTCTGACAGTAATAAATTATCATCCCAATCATATTTAGCATATTTCATCAATAGATTTAATTTGGGATCTCTACCAGTAGCTTATTAATAGTCTGGAATGAAATATCATCAAAAGACATAGATTCCACCAGGTTAACATACTCCACTGGAATACTGAAATTCAATTCTTCTGTCAAAAGCAATCTACTTAATGCATCAGCTACGAAATTATCTTTGCCTGGCTTAAACTCTAAATCATACTCAAACTGCGAGAGTAGTAATGCCCATCTTTGAATACTAGCATTGGCATTAACTGGAATTTGTTTACCTAAGCCAAACAATCCTAGCAGGGATTTATGGTCTGTTCTAGCAAGAAATGTCATTCCCAGCAGAAAATACTTCAGTTTTTTTACACCATATACCAAAGCTAATGCTTCTTTATCTAACTGAGAATAATTATGTTCCGCGGAAGATAATGCTAGCAAAACATACTACTTTATCTTGACCATCTACTTCCTGTATAATACACAACCCACTCCTACTGGGGAAGCATCTACCTTCAGTTTTAAAGGGAGTCTACCAGTAAAATTAGTAAGCACTGGAGAATTTATCAATTCCTGCTTAATATTCCTTAAGGCATTCTCCTCCTCTCTTGCTAAATTGCACTTAAATTTAGCCCCTTTTTTCAACAATTCACACCAGGGTGCTAATTTTGCTGAAAAGTTTTTCACGAACTAACAAAAATATGTAACCATCTTAACAAAAGTCTGTACTTACCCAACTGATGTTGGGGCTGGGGCATCTACTGTAGCCGCTACATTTTTGTGAGAAGGAGTAAAGCCCTTACCTGAAATATGGTACCCCAGGTATTCAATTGCCTTGGTCTTTAATGTTGTTTTACCCTTATTAATATTCACATTGTGCTTTTGCAGGAGATTCAAAACGTGTTCTAAAGTATTAGTGTGACGGACGAGTATAAGTACTTAGGAATACTTATCGGGGCCGGGGGCAGACGCTTATCCTATGGTTCCCTGTTTGAGGACGGCCTGACGAACATCAATAAGGCGCAACTCAAACCCCAACAGAGGCTATACCTATTAAAACGCCACATAATCCCCAAGATGAACCACCAGCTTGTTCTCGGACGCGTGTTTAAGACGGAATTAGCGACGCTTGACCGGCGGCTGCGGCATGCCATTCGTGGCTGGCTGCGGCTGCCTCATGATACTTCTAATGCCTATTTTCATGCCGACGTGAAGGACGGTGGACTAGGGATACCCGACTTTGCCACATCAATCCGCCAACAGAAGAACAAGCGGCTCGGGGCGTTAGTAGAGTCGGAGGATCCAGTGGTAGTGGCAGCGGCTCTCCTACCCGCGTTCCAAGCGCGAATGCGTCGATGGGTAGTCCCGACCACGGCCGCCGGAACCCCTTCTAACAGAATGACTGAGCTCTCTAGGAAGTGGAAAGCAAAACTGTATAGCATGGTCGACGGTGCTGGCCTTGCATCCTCTTGTGAGGTTCCATCTTGCCACAAGTGGGTCGCGTCCGGTACCCGTCTGCTAAGCGGAGGAGATTTTGCTCACGCTATCCAGATTAGGGCAAAAGCTGTAGCCACGCCATCTAGAGCAGCTAGGAGTAGACCCGAGGCTTCTGGTCTCTGCGATGCTTGCCAGAAACCAGGGATCCTGGGCCACATATCCCAAGCATGCCACAAGACACATGGGGCTCGTGTGAAACGTCATGACGATATCACCCAGTTCGTTGCTGGCCGCCTGCGGCAAAGAGGTTTTGAGGTGGAATGTGAAGTCCGTATACCGGATAGAGGGACCTTCTGAAAGCCTGACATCATAGCTTGCAAAGGTGATGAGGCCTTTATATTAGACACCCAGGTCTCTGCTGATAACTTCCCACTCTCCCGTCCACATCAGAGCAAGTGCGACAAGTACGGCACCCCCAGAGATCCTTCAAAAGGTCAGGGAATATACCGGGAAGCACACAGCATCCACCTCTTCAATAACCCTTAATTGGTGGGGAGGATGGTGCAAGGAGAGTACGCGTGGTCTACAGGATATGGGACTCACCAATAGCGACCTTGAGATTTGCTCTGTAAAAGCCCTGACCTGGACATATTCCATCTACAGAATATGGTCCAAGAACACATCTAGGGGCAGACCACCTTAGTCCCAGGATCACCGTGCACAGGGTGCATAAGGGTTAGTATAGTCTCGCTTAGGTGATCCGTAGCCAGGATAGCTGGTAGCCAACTATATAAGCAGAGTCGTCATCTGGAGTACCACTTTTCCAAATGGTGTCTCACAAGAGGGTGGATGACCTGGCCGGAGCCCACGAGTGGGTAAGGCGGCGGCCGGAGGGACCCCCATGCGCATACATGATATCCCTCCCGCTCTGGGGCCTTGTTAGGAGCTTCCACTGTGAATAGTTTTCCATGTATGCCGACGTCAAGTCATCAATCCTGCCGCTTAGGCAGCTTGCTGTTTTGGCCTTCAGCGTTAGTTCTTTTTTAATGATATACTGTGCACCTCTCCCTTTGTGTGCTGTGTCCCATATAAGAAATAAACAAATACAAAAGAATTTTCCATTTAATATATGTTTGTTTTTCAGGTTATTATTGTGTGTTATTTGTATCATCTTAACTCTTGTGGGTTGTGATGAGATCTGCAATTTATGTGTATTTTAGTTTGTGTTTGATAGAGAATTAGGTATGCTTAGGGGTGCCTTCTCGCCATGCCCTGTGTCTGGGGGGATTGGTGCTCTGAAGCTACATAAACACCCAATACCCCCCGAAGTGGCAAGGGGAGTTAGGGGACAACACTAGCATCATGCTCTTCCTCACTCTCCCTGCATACAATAATGTCATCTAAAAAACTAGCCACACCTTCAATGTTTACTAACAACTGGGACATGGATCTCTGAAAAATTGCTGGAGACGAAGAGAGTCCAAAAGGAAATCTTTTATACTTAAATAACCCCTTGTGGGTATTAATCACTAACAATTTCTGGCACTCCTCCTCTACAGGAATTTGCAAGTAAGCATCTTTCAGGCCTATCTTGGAAAAGATTGCCCCCTTGCAGACCACTGACAACAACTCATCTATCTTAGGTAAAGGGTACTTCTCAAAGTGAATGCGATTTTTCAGTTCCATGAAATCTACACAAATTCTCAAAGGATTTCTGATCCGCCTTCAACACTGGTACAATTGGGGCTGCCCACTCACTATGCGTAAGTGGCTCTAAGATGCCTTCTGCCACATGCTTTGCCAGGGCTGATTCTATCAATTGCTTGTAATGAAACGGAACTATTCTTGCAATGAAAAATTTAGGTGAATCCCTGCTTTTCAGTTGAACTTTTGCCACCATGATGATTGATGGGCTTATCTGCCTCCACTGAATATTTATCTAACATATGCTCGGCACTTTTAATTGTTTTAACTATCGACAATTGATCTAGGCCCGCCAAGAAAATTCCCACTTTTTCCATGAGATCATTACCACATAGGCTAGGATTATGTGAATCCGCTACATAAAAGTCCTGGACAATTTCTTTTTCATTATAACCTACTTTTGCCGATACCTTGCTATAGACCTTAATCGGTGTATTATCTTATGCACTTAATGATTTTTCAATTAGTTTTACATTCAATTGCAAGGTATCTGCCCAATCTCTAGACAATGTTGACATTGCAGCATCATTGTCCAGTTCCAAGAGAACTAACTTCTCATTAATTACAAAATTTACTACTTGTGACTTCACTGAACATACCTTTTCTTTCACCGAATATAGTCTGTTTTCGTCACCTGGAGCTTCTTCAGACGGGTTACCTTCTTCTACTGCCTGGACCACAGTACCACTACCTCTTCTTCCTGCATTCCTTGGTCGACTCGAATCCCAGGCCTTGCTGTTCCTGTTCAGATATTCTCTACACACTTTCTTGAAGTGCCCTTCCTTGTTATAAAAGTTACATATACATTCACGAAACTTGCAATCTCTACTACTGTGATTGTACCCACAGTGTTTACATCTGGTCTGGCCATGTACTACCTTAATTTCTTGAGAAGATTTCGAACTTCCAAAAGCCCTTTCCAGATTCAACATCTTCTCGAGCACTGTCCATGAAGTCATCGATTGTAGAGCCAAGTTTTCTGCCACCAGGTTAGGGAAAACTATCTCATTTTCTACTGCCATTAACAACTGGTCCCGCACCCGGCCGTCCAAATGTGATGTAACTATATAACCTGAGCTTGTAAAAGCATCTTAATCACCTTCAGTGATTAAGTGCTTAATTTCACACTAGTTTCTCTATCAGCTATCTCGCCCTGTAAGAGTAAAAGAGACAAATGTATGAGAATGCATGTGTGTGTGTATAAGTATATATGTATATGTACGTATATGTGTGTGTGTGTATGTATATGTATGTGTATAAAGTATATATGCAAGCTGATCAGAATTACATTTCACCTTTGTAAATGCATATTAATGACTATAAAAGACACATCGAACACTTTATGTAGGGCATACGTAAATCTGTGTATCTATGTATTTACGTATGTAGGTTAGCTTAACATTTTAAAAGCACCGAAACACCTTCTGTGGTTGATTGTTCAGTAAACCCCTGAACAATATGTTTAACACATCTCTAACCCTGTCCATGAGGTCAGAAGAAAGTGTATATATTTGGTTAGCATTGTATATGTGTGGCCACGTCTGTGGTAGAAAATAATAATAATAAAAACAGAACTGTGCTCCGAAGTTGCAGTGGTTCGTCAACGCCTTCAAGTCCACATATAAATCGTGTACGGATTCCTGCTGCTTTTTCGTCCTCTTCTGGAAATCCATCAAACTCCTGTGATATGAAGGTTTCACTACATAATGATGTTTAAGCAGGGTAATCAGGTCTACATAAGTCTTCGTGTGGGGTAACTCTGATGCACACAAAATACCGAAAACACTATATAATTCAGAACCCAGTGAAACTAAGAGTACTGCTTTTTTGTTGTCGTTCTCCTTAATCCCAAGGTTCTGAAAGTTTGCTTCCAGAAGGCTGAGCCAAGGTCCAATGAGATCTTGGTAGTGTTAAACGGCTCCATTGAAATGAGCGGGGTAGCCATGGCCACGGTAGGTTGCACAACTCAACTGTTATATACCAAGCGTCCACCCGTCCACACGATTTACTCTGCTCTCTCCTGATCCTCACACCTCTTCTCGTACACCAGACACTGCCTTAAGTGTTTAATAATCCTCGTCGCCACTGTTACGTTTGAAGGCGGAAGAGAAATTTTTTTCGTCCACATGGTTTATTGTCAACAACCAATAACCACAAAAAACAATTATGAGGTACATAACTTATTATTTACAAGATCATAAACAAAAGAGCTTCTGCTCCAAACATGCTACACCCAACATCTGTAGTACTCAATCCCAACAACACCAAAGTACATTACTAAGCACTTTATTTAACAAAAGACACGTTTAAAAGACACAATCCTAGCTGTAATTAAGTCCCATGAGGCAATGGTATCTCACAGATGGAACATGAGTACTCTAGAGCACATTACCTTATCCTTCAATTACCGGCCACAGATGTTGAATGGCTGTCCTTAGGTACTTTTGGACAGCCAAGTCACACCCAAGACACACTAAATATTTTCTCACAAGCTTACCAGTGAAGGAAAGCTCCACCCACAATTAGTTTCCTAAGCTCAATAAACCCGCCTCGCCAAGTCTTGAGCCAATGATTTCAAAAGTCTTATTCTAGACCTTGGTCCAGCCAACCAGTGGACTAGCTCCACCTACTAGGCCTCCCTGGGTTTCCACTAATCGAGCTCCAGAATTGGCAATAGGCCTGCCCAGAAGGTTATGTTTCCCTGCTGCAGATTTCTCACTCCTTCCCACGAGTGAGAAAAATGAGTTTATTGCCCCTCATTTGTCATTGGCTATAGAGAAGTTAGGAAAGGGGAAACGGTTGGGGAACGGGCTGGTGAGGAAGATTGGGGAAGAAGCGGACGATTTTCCTGCGACGTCTCACATGCCTAAGGACACTTGAATCCACAGTTTTATGCAGATGTGGGCAAGCACGACAAAGGAGAGGGGAGGGGGAAATAAATATGGGGAGGGACGAACAGAAAAGGGTGGGGAATGGGGGAAGGAGATATGCTAGGTCTTGTGTGTGACCAAGACGTCATGCACTGCTAAAGCAACGAATCTTATTTCTGTAGAAATAATGGCTTTGTGTTTGTTTATTATAAGTTAGGTTAGGTTCGTTCGGTAGGGTTGATGAATTGAATAAAAAATAAGTGAGCAATGATAAAATAAGCAGAGATATTAGTGGATACAAGGCATTATTGCATAGCTTGTGATGACACTTACTGAGATAAGTTGAGCCGTTAAGAGATTTTACCTAATATGTTAATGAGAGGTTAGATCACTCACTGGAACCCCTTTGTAACATCATGGGCGGCTAAAACATCGTGCCTCATTGGTGGAGCAGAGCTCATTGGGGATGACGATTCTATTAAGGTTATGAGAACAAAGAATGAAAGTAACTGCAGAAGGCCTATTTTACCCATACGAGGCAGTTTCTATTCATATCTACCCAGTCTAGTTCATATACATGTACACTGAATGAGTATTTTGATTGGATATAGAGGGATATATGCTACAGTGGGGTGTTTTGGGCGATAATGAGGTGTGCATGGGATTAGCAGTGTGGGAGGAATAAATGAAAATGTCTGAGTGATGTTATAGCTTTTGTTTTGAAAATTATATAATAACAAATATTTGCATGTACTTGGAGACTCCAACAGGGGTTGAGTAGTGTTCCTATGTTTAACATGAGCTGGAGATCCTGTATTGTTCCCTATAAAGGCCTTCTGCAATTTTATTTCTTGTATTCAATATGCAGTCTTGACAAAAAAAATTATGTTTTAAAAATTGGGAACAATAAAAAAAATGGGTTTGAATACGCTATGACTGTAAACAGGCTTATTATGAGAAGATTATGGATGACGTAATTGAACATTTGGCTCGACGGACTTTTAACACTTTTGAACGAAATTTAAAGGGACTAAAAGGCCAGCAATCACTCGTTGGGGTGTTGAAAACAAGCTAGAGGAAAGCCGGCCTTTTAATCCCTTTTAGCGAATTTTTTAGGGGCAAGAAGGTGAGCAATAACTCCCCAGGGGAAACGAAAACAGACTCGGATAATTTGGACCCTTTAAATCCCATTGAACGAAATTTTCAGGGAGTTCAAGGTGAGCAATCACTCCTTGTGGTAACGAAAACGGAGCCGAACAAATTGGAGATGTCGAAAAAAAGCAAAAACAGCTCAAACCTGTTCGCTGGGGTAACGAAAATGGACCCGAAGAAGATAGAGCTGGTGAAAAAAAGCAAAACGGCTCCAACCTGTTCGCCGGGGTAATAAAAACGGACTCAGACAAGGTGGAGACGTCGAAAAAAGCCAATTGGCTCCAACTTGTCCGAGTTTACACTACTACAATTGTAGTCCAAATACATTAAATAGGATGTTACGTTGGTTATTCAAATACAGTAAGTGGAACGTTACATTGGTACTCTAAATACAATAAATGGGACGTTATGTTGGTAGTCCAAATTCGTTAAGTGGGTCATTACGTTGGTGGTCCAAATACAGTTAGCTGTACTTTACCTTGGTAGTCCAAATACATTAATTAAGTTGGACATTACGTTGATAGTCCAAATATTGAAAGTGGACGTTATATTGGTAGTCCAAATACAGTAACTGAGACTTTACGTTTGTTGTCCAATTACAATGGGTGGAAGGTTATGTTGGCAGTCCAAATACAGCAAGTAGGATGTAACGTTATATATTCAAATGCATTAAGTAGGATGTTACGTTCGTATTGTAAATACAGAAACACCGTGACACCTTCTATTGTAAAACTTACTGTCACATTGTTTTGAAACACTGACACACCTTGAATTGTAACACATTCTGCCTTACCTAGTGTTGTAACACATGCTTGTACACCTTGAATTTTAACACTTACTGCCTTTCCTTGTATTGTAACACTGCCACACCTTGCAGTGTAATACTTACTGCCTCTCAATGTATTGTAACACTGTCACACCTTGAATTGTAATACTTACCGTCACAACTTGTAACTTATTACCATATATATTGTTTATAAAACCATTCTATCCGCCACATTTAAATAATTAACATAATATTTACAGAGCCCGGCTCTGTGGAGCAACGGTCAATTCAGCCGCACTATGGATTTGTAACTCTGCATTATCTAACACAGTGCAGAGTTGCTAACCCATTAAGATTTCAACTTAGATTCAACAGAGCCGAAGAAGTTGCTAAACACGTGGGACAAAAATCTTACTGAAGCGACCATAAGAGTCATAAATACTCATACTTAGCCCAAGTAAACTAGAAACAAGCAACACTTAGTGGGCCAGTCAGAGGCTTAGGGCCCGCGCAGGAATATCCCTGCAAACAAAAAAAAATTAAGTAGCAGACTTTGGTTCAACTCCTGGTGGAGCCCTTTTCTCTCCAGGTAAAATGACACGCAGAAAATTTACTGATTATTATTTTACATTATCTTCACTAAAATATTTGTAAAATATGTAAAATTATATTTCGCTAATTATAGCTTATAAGAAGAACTTTATTATATCTTCACTGTCATGATAATTCTATATTTATTTAATACTCTTTGAAATAGTAAACATTGACCCACTTGTTCCGTTAAAACAATAATTAATAAGTATTGTAAAACTTATAATGGTACTTTATGTTGTTAGTCCAAATACAGTAAGTGGGTCGTTACCTTGGTAGTCCAAATACAGTAAGTGGGACGTTATGTTGGTAGTCCAAATACAGTAAGTGGGACGTTACGTTGGTAGTTCAAATTCAGTACGTGGGACGTTACGTTGGTAGTCCAAATTCAGTAAGTGAGTCGTTACGTTGGTAGTTCAAATACAGTAAGTGGGTCGTTACCTTGGTAGTCCAAATACAATAAGTGGGAGGTTGCGTTTGAAATCCTGATTCAGTATGTCGAACGTTTCGATAGTTCTCCAAATACAGTATGTTGGCCGTTGCATTGGTTGACCAAATACAGTTACACCTTCACACCATCTATTGTAACAATTACTGCCAGACCTTGTTTTGTAACACATTCTGAAACACGTTGAATTGCAACACTTACTGTCATACCTGGTGTTGTAACACATTCTTCTACTTCTACTATTCTAACACTGCGACCCCTTGATATATATTTCTTACTTTTATACCTTGTAATGTAATACTGCAACACCTTGTTTTGATGCACTGCCACACTGTACATTTTAACACTTTCTGCAACACCATTAATTGTGTTAATGGTGTTGCAGAAACACCATTAACACTTGTAACACTTCCAAATCTTGTATTGTAACACTGCCAGAACTTGCATTGTAACACTGTCAAATCTTGAAATGTAAGAGTGCCTTACCTTGTAATGTAACACTTACTGCCACACCTAGAATTGTAACATTGCCAAATCTTGAATTGTAGGAGTGTCACACCTTGTATTGTAATGCAACCAAACCTTGAAATGTAGCACTTATTGCCACACTTTGAACTGTAACAATGCTACACATTGTACTGTAAGACTTACTTCCACACGTTGTATTGTAAAACAATCACACCTTGCGTTTCAAAACATACCCCCCACCACCCCCGCCTTGTATTGTAATACTACTGCTCTTTGCATTGTAACCTTTACTGCCACACCCTGTAATGTAACTTTTACTGCCACACCCTGTAATGTAACTTTTACTGCCACACCCTGTAATGTAACTTTTACTGCCACACCCTGTAATGTAACTTTTACTGCCACACCCTGTAATGTAACTTTTACTGCCACACCCTGTAATGTAACCTTTACTGCCACACCCTGTAATGTAACTTTTACTGCCACACCCTGTAATGTAACTTTTACTGCCACACCCTGTAATGTAACCTTTACTGCCACACCCTGTAATGTAACTTTTACTGCCACACCCTGTAATGTAACTTTTACTGCCACACCCTGTAATGTAACTTTTACTGCCACACCCTGTAATGTAACCTTTACTGCCACACCCTGTAATGTAACTTTTACTGCCACACCCTGTAATGTAACTTTTACTGCCACACCCTGTAATGTAACTTTTACTGCCACACCCTGTAATGTAACTTTTACTGCCACACCCTGTAATGTAACTTTTACTGCCACACCCTGTAATGTAACTTTTACTGCCACACCCTCTTATGTAACTTTTACTGCCACACCCTCTTATGTAACTTTTACTGTTACACCCTCTTATGTAACTTTTACTGTCACACCCTCTTATGTAACTTTTACTGCCACACCCTGTAATGTAACTTTTACTGCCACTCCCTGTAATGTAACTTTTACTGCCACACCCTGTAATGAAACTTTTACTGCCACACCCTGTAATGTAACTTTTACTGCCACTCCCTGTAATGTAACTTTTACTGCCACACCCTGTAATGTAACTTTTACTGCCACACCCTGTAATGAAACTTTTACTGCCACACCCTGTAATGTAACTTTTACTGCCACACCCTGTAATGTAACTTTTACTGCCACACCCTGTAATGAAACTTTTACTGCCACACCCTGTAATGAAACTTTTACTGCCACACCCTGTAATGAAACTTTTACTGCCACACCCTGTAATGTAACTTTTACTGCCACACCCTCTTATGTAACTTTTACTGCCACACCCTGTAATGTAACTTTTATTGCCACACCTTGTATTGTACCACTTCACTGTTAAACATGGTATTGTAAAACTTTCTGCCACACTTTGTATTGAAAGACTTACTGCAACACCTTATTATGTAACACATGCTTCCCTACCTTGTATTGTAACACTATCACACGTTGTATTAAAATAATTATTGCCTCATCTTATATAGTAACTGTGCCACACCTTGTATTGCAAGACCTACTGCCACACAATGTATTGTAAATCTGTCATACCTTGTATTATAATACTTACCTTCACCCCTTATAACTTATTATCATATATATTGTTGATATAACCATTTTGTCACTAACATTTATATATAAAACATAATAATTCCAGAGCCCGGCTCTGTGGTGCAGCGGTCAGCACGGCCGCCTTTAAAGTGGTAGACTCAGGTTCAACTCCTGGCGGAGCCTTTTTCTCTCCAGCTAAATTTACACCCAGTTAAATTAACTGATTAATATTTTACGTTATCTTCAATAAAGTATTTGTAAACTGTGTAAAAGTATATTTCGCTAATTAGTGCGTATTAAAAACTCCATTAGGCCTACATTTTTATGATAATTTGACAATGTAGGCAATTCTACATTATTTGACAAATAATTAGAATCGTAATAATTTGTAATTTATTTAATTCACTTTGAAATAGCAAAAATGGAAGCATTTGTTCTATTAAAAAACAATAAGTATTGTAACAGTGATGCTAATATGTAATATTGTTAGTCCAAATACCATAAATGGGTAGTTACGTTGGTAGTCCAAATACAGTAAGTCGGTCGTTACGTTTGTAGTCCAAATACAGTAAGTCGGTCGTTACGTTGGTTGTCCATTGTCATGCCTCAGTTCTCCACAGCATCGCTAGTCATAATTAACGTGATCAAATCTCAGTAAGACCACCAGGCCTTCTATACATGTCTAGGGGAAGTAAATAAAATCACTAAAAAAAAGAACCAGTTTACTGAGGCATATGAAATAAGGCACCGGAAAACAAAAAGAAAAAACTAAGTTCTCAACAACTGATACTTTTTCACAACAGTAAACTTTACTAAAAATTCTTCAAGATCATCAGTCATCATGCACTGTACTTCAAACTCTTCGGAATCATCATCATGCACTGTAATGCAAGACCTCTGGAATCATCATCATACACTGAATTGCAACTATTTGGAATTATCATCATATACGGTACTGCAAACTATCTGGAATCATCATCATGCACTGTACTGCACACCCTCTGAGCTAACTGTCACTAGGCTCTGTCCTAGTGCAGTGGTACACTAGCTCTAGCATGCTGCAAATCAAAGTATTGTACATCATTACAGGATGGTGGTGTCACAAAATATCACTAGTGGGGTGAGTGTGGGAACCGACCTGTGAGATTTATATTTATTTAATTTATATGAATTTATATTTACGTTAATTTATATACTTCGATAGCAATTTGTATGATAATGAGTGGACTGTATTTCTGCAATAATCTCATAATCTCACAAATCGATCCTCTACACATTAGGGGGGTTTATATTAATTAATTTATATATATGCAGCCAATCAAACTACAGGAATAGACTACATACATTGAAGAGGTTCCTTATCTTATAGTACAGCAGGCCTTAGTCCAAACAGGTATAACTAGGATGTAGACACCAAATTATCCTCTTTGAGGTAGCTTCCATCACCCAGTAACTGGTGCACAAAGTCTTGCTTCCTCGTCTTGACCTGTCAAAAGGGCGCTAGCTGTGAAGCCAGGTTTCTAATATATGACAAGCTATATCAGAGAAAACACTGTACATGGAACAATGAAGACCTGGCTTAATTACCTTTAGTTTGAGGCTGCCTCGTGCTCTAACTGGTTCACCCTATATAATGACATTAATGGCCAAAAATGATTAGATAAATGGGTTTCGGAAAGAACACTTAACTTGAATTTGTTGACAGCGTGTTGAAGATGGTACACCTTTGGTTTCCATAACACTACGTCCAAGTAAAATTAACAGGAGCCGAATTTGCTCCCGTGAGCCTCTGGTCTAGTACAAACAATGGCAATGTCTAACACTCCATACTACTGACGCTACTGGCCGACATTGTCCAGATATAATAGGAGCCGAATTTGCTCCACGCGTCTTGGAGGTGACAACAACAATCGCTCCCCCTCCTTCCTCACTCTGACTCCTGGCTTACATTGTCCAGATGACAAAGTGATAGAAGGGTCACATTTACTCTACTTTAATATTGATAATTAAGTTAATTTATATGAGATGTTTTTATGATGGTAAAGTCCAAAGACTAATGTATTTAAGAATAATTCCCACCATAATAGGTGGTGAATATAATAGTATGTGGTGATGATATCCCGTTTTCTTTAGACGGTAATTCCACTACAAGTTACGTTTTCTATGGGTAACTTGTTGGTAATACAGCAGCAATTATTATCTGTCTGTATGATATATTAAATGGTGTCGGATTTTCCGACAGTGAGGAAGCAATATCATGCAGTCACTTAATGTCCTCAGAGTTTCACCACATAAATTATACCAGAAATATCACCTACCACCTGCCTAAATGGTGCACATCGGCAGACTGCTCCTTGACACATCAATAAAGTTACATATTATATGTTACATTATATGTTACAATTTCCAACCGAGCAGTGAGCTCGCAGCGGCCAGGAGAGCCCCGAGTGACACTTTATCCAACTTTGCACATCTTTATCTCAAAACAACTCAAATATCTCTATCTCAGAACATGACCTTCACAAGCAATAAATCCTTAAACATACTTATAGCTAAAATAGTATTATACAATACATTTCCTAAGAAAGTAACAAGTCTTTATGTCCCACACAAGCGATAAAATAAATGTGTGAATAAATCAACAAAGAGATTTCATATTCACGAGACAGAGCATCACTGACTGGAGCCAGTATGCAAGGGGAAGGGGGAGGGAGGGGGGGTTAAGGGAGGATTCTAGAACTTTACCTGTCCAGCTCTAAAGCATCATTATACATTACCTCAGTAACAGAACCGCCTCAGTCCTTTTCAAGGGGGTCAAAAGTAAACATTGTGCTCCCTTTGAGTTGGGTCCACCCCAGGGTGAAGTGCTAAGTCCTACACTGTTCAATGTTATGATGCACAAATTAACAATTGATATTCCTACACTACCTGACGAACCCGTTATCTGTTATGCCAATGACCTGTGCATTGTTGCAAATACCCAAACTAGACTGCAAGCTCTACTTGATTCATTCGCTGCTAAAAGCATTGAATGTGGTCTTGTTATCTCTATAACTAACTCCAGAGTTCTCCATCCCCAAGAAAAAACTCATGTCCCTATAACTTTCAAGGTCAACAACCAGAACATTGAAACGTGTAGGCAGCACAAATATCTTGGAGTTGGTATTACCAGAAACATTGTAAACGATCTACACCATAGGGTAAAAGAAAGACCAAAACCACTGAAAACACTTATTGGTAAGAATATTGGTATCAATATTAAATATGCTAGACTATTCTAAATGATGTTTGTTAGATCTCTCGTTGATTATAAAGCTTATAATTAATTAATTTCACTAAATTAATTTCCCCTCCTCTGTGTTGGACAAACTTGAAGTAGTACAGAATGAAGCCATGAGGATAATTCTTGGTGCCCCAAGATGCACAAGAATCATCAACATGAGGGAAGAACTGAAGCTTCCAACCATACTAGAGAGAATCGTGCAAGTCAACACTACCTTTTGCCTTAAAATCATGAGAGACCCTACATCTGCATTGCTCAGAGACAAATTATTTAGTGCCGTTAACACCCTATTGACTGGTGCCAACATACTAACTCACTCCTTTTATGATAAATGGCTGAGGAAAAAATGCCTACAATCTCATTAAACTCTACATTCCTTTTAAGTGCAATTAACCTGTCTCTGATATTCCTCTTCATCTGTACCCCACCATTCAAGTATCATACACACCTGTCAACAAGAAAGATAATGAGAATCTTGCTCTTCTTAAAGCTGTCACACTCGAAACAATTGCCTCCTCCATCGAGAATTTAAGATCACACGAGCAGTGTGATCTACACCGACGGCTCAGTCCAATCTTCTACTGGACGGACTGCAGCAGCATGTAGGTTTTATAGAAATATTTTTTGCACAAAGACTGTCAGGGTCAGGTTAAACAACTGGCTGAACTCCACACAAGCAGAACTAGCAGCATTACAACTACCTACCAGGACATTAAAAAACATTGGAGGAGGAATAATATTTTGTGATTCAAAGTCTGCTCTTCAAGCAATCGAAAACTTCTTCTGGAAGATCGAAAGCAAGAACCTCATACTAGCAATTATTTATGATCTAATTGCTACACAGAGTAAAGGGTCTCGAATCTCCTTTATATGGATACCTTGACACATAAATATAACCCATCATAATGAGACAGACATTGCAGCCAAATTAGCGTGCAACAAACATGAAGTTGAATTAGATCTAGATATCCCCATCTCTACTGTCAAAACTGTATTGGTCCAAACACTCAGGTCTGATAGGAAAGAAATTACTGACTCCCAACGACCTGAAAGTACTAGTATTAAAAACTTTGACGTGTTCAGATCTGAAACCTATATCTATTGGCAGCACAAAACGTCCACCAGACTGTGCGACATAGTGGTTGCCAGGATCAGGTTGGGTTACCGTTACCTGTGGCAGATGGCTGTTACGACCCTAGACCTCTGGGTATGGTTCCTCTGTTACAATTGTTAAAAAATATATAATAATACGGCCTTGCCTACTAAAGTGTCTAGGGTAAATAACTCAACTGCTAATTCAACAAAGCAATATACTTAAAGTAAGGGTAACAAAGAACATACAAATATATAAATGGAAATACAGGCAGCCAGATATATAAATGCACCAGAAAACAATAAACAATATTATTATATAAGCACCGATCACTACTTTAAAGCTTAAATAGATAGATGGGTATGCACATAATGGTCTAACCAGGAAATCAGCTATGTTACTAAACAATAAACAAGGACCACAGACTTAACTCCACAACATGTCCACGCCAGCCAGCTCCACCCACGCGACTGGCGTTGCTCGAGCATGCATAACATGGTGTCTACAAGGTACCAACTAAAACCCACATGAAACCTCTAGATACTCTGCTATCAGAGAGTAATACTAAAGAACATAATTATGACTAAACTTATATGTATACAACACTGCTAAGGTTTAAAAGAAATTAAGTACAATCAATAAACAGGAATAATTACAGGGGTGAATCAGTGACGCTAGTTTGATACACTGCACGCATACTGGAACATCCCAAATATGGTCATCCCCCCATGAGACGCCACGGTCTCCCCCCCACAGGAATGAACATGCAATAGCATTAACAAAATATTAAATACAGGCACACTACAGCATGCTACATTTAAATCAAACATATATATACTGGAACACAACTGGATACAATGTTTTATTTAAATAACTGAGGAAAGAAATAATGGACATACATATTTATCATGATAATCGTTAGAATCAAATATATGGATTCGTAACAGTGGCTACAGGTGACGGATCTCCCAATCCTCAGCACTCCAGGTGCAAACTCTGTGAGCAGGAACTGTGGCATGATCTCCCACACTACTTCACCGAATGCCCAGTTATTAGACCTTTCAGACCCGTTGGCATGAGGTACCTGGATCTTTGCAATTACTTTATTCACTCTCGTATTCTTGAAGATGTCCTCACAGTGTACCCAAAATTTGCCAGTGCAGATTACTAAACATATGGTCCTGTATGACTAACCATCCATCGAGATGGGGACTTTTATTACCACTGCTACCTTATTCACTCTTGTATTGATGATATCTTCAAAATGCATTCAGAATCTGTCAATGCAGACTGCCTATTACATGCCTCTGTATGACTAACTGTCCTGTGATGGGGATTTTTTAGCATCACGGAGTTAGCTTCTTTAACACTGTACTCCACTTCATATAGTCTAGGGTAGCTGCACAAATGCAGATGTACCTCTTATATTAATAAGAAAGATTATACATTAACATAAATATAATATGTATAATCTAGCAACAACACTACCAATTGGTATATGTTTTCACAAAATAAGTATGTCAAGTACTAAGCACGATCAAAGCCAAGAAACAATAGGCTTTCTCTCTTTCTCAGATAGGATATAGATATATTATGATACATACGTAATAATGGCATAATATATCAGGCATATAAATGTATAAAAGGTACATAAGAATATATAATGTAATACAGTAGTACATAGAATTTCAGAAGATACTTATAATCATATATTTAAGACATTAGGCTAGGCTACTCAGCCTATTCCATACTGTGGTATGATCACATCATACACCAGTCATACATGGTGTATGTGGGGGGTCATAACATTCCTCCATCGCAAGAGATGGGTACACGGTGGAACACAGTGTACACATTCTTACTGACAAGGACCACAAAATAATACTATGCATCATATATTCACAATCAAGTAAAAATTCAAAGCTGCACATCACTTAGTGCAAGAAATAAGCATATAACACCAATACTATAAGATCATACAATACAGAATATATAATACAGATATAACATATCATCATGTTTATAGGCGCTATAAGTATATAGTAAGATACAAGCAAATACAATCAGGAAGTTTTATGACGTTCTCTCAAACTCAGGTTTTCTCTGGAAAACACCTGGATAAGGCAGCAGCCAAGACATTCAGTTTACCAGGAATATTATAGATGTGGAGATTAAATTCCTGCAAGAACAACGACCATCTTAAAAGCTTATGATTATGCAGTTTCATTCTGTTAATAAATATCAAAGGGTTATGATCAGTATACACATGTACCTTATTCCCATGCAAATAGACTTCGAACTTTCATCATGCCAAACAAGAGCATAAGCCTCTATTTCAACTACAGAGTAATTATTCTCTGTAATATTAAATTTTCTTGAGAAATAATATACTGGATGCAGTACACCAATTCCAACTTGGAGTAGGACAGCACCTGCCCCCAAATCAGAAGCATCTATATACATTATAAAAGGCTTATCAAACAAAGAACTAGCGAGAATTAGAGATGAAGACAAAATACTTTTAAAATCATCAAAGGCTTCTTGACACTGAGTAGTCCACTTAAACTTACTGTTCTGCTGCAACAAATAAGTCAGAGGTGAAGCTACCATCGGAAAGATTTTACAATACCTACGGTATTAGGCACTTATCCCCAAGAAGCGCTGTATCTGCTTTTTCATGGTCAAGATAGGGTAGTTAACAATGGCATTAATTTTATCATGTTAAGGCTTCACCCTACCTTTCCAAACTCGTGCCCTAGAAAGACAATTGTACCCCTGGCAAAGTTACATTTCTGAGGGTTGACACTAAGATTAGCATTCTTCAACGTGGCAAAAAGCAGTTTCAAACCCTGTAACAGCCGATGACTCCTGACTATGCCAGGAATCACTGAACAAAACATTTTCGTCTACATATGCACGACAAATGGGAATATCCTGCAACAGCAAGTTCATTAATCTCTGGAAGGTTGCTGGTGCATTCTTAAGATCAAAAGGCATGACGTTATACTGGTAAAGATCGTCAGGTGTAACAAAAGCTGACACTTCACTAGCTAGATCTGTCAAGGGCACTTGATAACCTTTTGATAAATCGAGTTTCGATATAAATTGCCAGTGACCAAGCTGGTCAATTCAATCTACAAGCAATGGTAAGGGAAAGTATCAACGATACTTTCCCTTACCATAGCTACCTTATTCAATCGCCTGTAATCAGTACACATGCGCCACTTCCCATTCGGTTTAGGAACTAGAAAGAAAAGCGAACACGAGCAACTTTGACTAGGCTTAATTAAACCATGCTCAAGGAGGAACTCCATTTCCCTTCTTTTAATAGCCCTCTTCTCTGGTGATATTTTACATGGGTACAAAAGAATAAGGGTGGTGTCTGTGAGCTGAATATCATGGCTAATGATATTGGTCTGGGTAGGCACTTCTCCGAACAGATTATCATTCTCAGCAAGTAAGGTTATCAATTCTTCCTGTTACTCTTCATCCAAGTGTCTCAACATCTCAACAAGGCTAGAACAACAAAATTTAGGATTAGATACATTAACATGTAGGTGATTCATAGATGTGTCTGTCTCCTGTACCGCACATGAAACTGGCCTGGAACCTTGAAAAGCTTTTAACCTGTTTATATGCACTACTAAAGTCTTAAACTGTCTTAGACTCAGACAGCCTGGATATGATTTCAAATGGATCTTCAAAATGATGCTCAAGAGCAGTCTCCACTCTGCTTTTTAAAACCAGAACAAGACCACATTGCCGAAATCATCTAGACGTCACCCTGAACTTCTTGTCATGGTATTTCTTTATCTTGAGTTGTGACTCCTTCAGATGTTCTCTCGCCACGTCTTTGTATTTCTTCAACTCGGACTGAATCTCCATCAGCTGACGACTTCCTTCAGTGAGCGAAACGTTTCCCAGCAGTCTATCATGCAGCAACTGGATCGGGCCTCTCACTCGGTGACCGAAAACTAATTGAGAAGGAGAACAACCCAAACGAATGCTGTAAACCATTATGAGCTGTAAATAATACGTATGGTAAGTTCTCATCCCTGTTAGGTCCAGAGTCTTTTCAACAGTCTGAAACATCTGCTTCAGTGTCTGGTGAAATCTTTCCAGAACACCTTGACTCTGGGGGTGGTACGTATTGGAACGCTGATGCTTTATACTGTAATTTCGACAAAATTGTTGGAACTCGGCTGAACAAAAATTACTATCGTTGTCAGACTGAATCACTCGAGGTAGTCCAAACAATGTGAAAAATTTCAAAAGGTGGCGGAGGACTGTCTTAGCTCGGATATTACGAACCGGATACACTTCCGGGAATCTTGTAGCAGCACATATATTGGTTTACATATAGACATGTGTTATGGAAAAAGTGTGTACTGTACTGTGAGGGGCCAATATTACAATGCAAAGGAGCTCCTAAAATGGTGGCAATAGGGAGGCTCCGACCCCCAGGGAAAGAATATTCCCGGGAAATAAACAATTGCTTGGCTAGAAAAACTGTCTAGTCTAAGGTAATGCCCTATTCCACTCTCAACAGGAAGAGATACACCTTTCTTAGTGCTTATTTATTAAACCCTCTAATAACCCCCCATATACATTACTACAAATATACTTTACCACTCTACCTTACGTTAACAACCTTGGTCCACTTAGACAGGATACAAGGTTTACACTTACAAAAACTAGGATAAAGTCTACTTAGAGAACAACACTTGTAAGGCTTGAAGCAGCCTGGGTAGCTATGACCCATGTGGTACCCTAGTCATAATGGAGTACACTTAGTGATGCCAAAACACTGGCTTAAACTGCCTCTAACAAAACACAAACTTAGCCAGTATCACAGTAAACACACGGACGGTTACTTAACTTATAAATTGCCCCCAGAATAAGGTAAGGGAAGAGAGGAGGGGAAGGAACAGAGTGCCCAAGGAAGAGTATTGACACCACCACAGTCGTCTAGAGAAGACCGACAGAGAGCTCAGTACAAGCTCTCTCAAGTTGCTGCCGGGAAGATACCTAGCTGATCGTACAGCAGACATCATCCCAAGTTTAATCAGACATTCATTACTAGTTACTTTAATAGTTCTAGGAATAGCTGATAACTAGTTCAATAATATATTTAATAATCAACAAGCTCAGAGTCTGAAAAATCTGTGAGTAACAAGGTTTATCTTATGTCTGGCAAGGAAGAGGGAATTGAGGTATGAAAAGCCCCGAATATAAACATTATTGTTAACTAAATATCCTTCTTACCTAACTATTTAGATTAAATTTGACCTTTGGTTTCCAATATGAACCCTGGGTCGTAACACTCCTCCCCCGTTAAGTGCAAAAAAATGTGGCTACGAGAATAGTAGTCATATTTTTTTTGTAAGAGTATACTAGGCTAAAAAGTGAAACATTGTCCATAAAAGAAATTAAAAGAAAATAAGAACCAATAAGCTCTGAAAGAAAAAGAACACAAAAAGGAATTCTCTGAAAGAAAAAGCACATAGAAAAAAAAATGAGGAAGTAAATAAATTTGACACGGAATATTTAATATCACAGGAGAAACTAAAAAAATAACTAAAGCATGACAGTTGGTATATGGCTTCCTATTGCTCAAAAAAAGGATTATATATATATATATATATATATATATATATATATATATATATATATATATATATATATATATATATATATATATCTATATCTATATATATATATATATATATATATATATATATATATATATATATATATATATAATATATATATATATATATATATATATATATATATATATATATATATATATATATATATATATATATATATATATATATATATATATATATATATATATATATATATATATATATATATATATATATATATATATATATATATATAGGACGACATTGTACAAGTGGGGGCTACCGGAGCAGAACCTCTCTGGGTGGCTGAATCTGTGGTCCATAAAGCAGCCATGTCCTTCCCTACAGGATCAGCAGGTGGGTTCACAGGACTAAAACCCAACCACCTCAAGCAAATGCTCAACCCTGCACTGGGTGACATTGCAAAGAACCTCTTGGTGGAACTAACCAGATTCACCAACACATGTCTAGCTGGCAACATACCAGCGTCCATAAGACCTATCTTTTTTGGAGCATCTCTCTGTGCTCTAAAGAAAAAGGATGGAGGGATCAGGCCAATAGCTGTGGGCAATTCTCTCCGGCGTCTCGTCGCAAAGGCAGCTGCAAGAACAGTTAGTGATGCAGCGGCCAACATGCTGAAGCCAAAACAGCTCGGGTTTGGCATTCCACAAGGGTGTGAGGCGGCAGCCCATGCAGCTCGAGCCTTCATCGCCAACATCACAGACGAAAAGGCCCTTATCAAGCTAGATTTCAAAAATGCCTTCAATTTGGTGCGGAGGGATGCGGTACTCCGTGCGGTTCATAGTCATTTCCCTTCCCTCTACCCTTTTGTACATTCATGCTACAGTATGGATCTTAAGCTACTTTTTGGAGAACATGAAATTGACTCGCGAGAAGGCGTCCAACAGGGTGACCCCCTTGCTCCTCTCCTTTTCTGCTTAGTCATCAAACAAGTCACAGAGGTCCTGTCCAGCGAACTTAACATCTGGTTCTTGGATGATGGTACCCTAGCTGGTTCCCAAGACTCTCTCCTGGAGGACATCAGAAAAATCCAGGAGCAAGGTGCAGTTTTAGGCCTCACCCTGAACCCTTCTAAATGTGAAATAATATGTTCCAACCAGGGCATCGTAGAGAGAATAGAGGGTCTTCTGCCAAATATCCATAAAACTAAACCTGAAGACAGCACACTCCTAGGAGCTCCCCTGGGGTTGAAAGCCATCGATGAGGTCCTTGATAAGAAAATCGCCGACCTTAAGAGGATGGATGGGAGGATTGAGGATATTGATGCTCATGATGCACTCTACCTCATCACAAGATGTCTGTCCCTCCCCAGGTTAACCTACTTTCTGAGGTGTTCATCATCTTACAGTAGCCAAAAACTAAGTGAGTATGACCGGTTACTGAAATCAATGCTAGAAAAAGCCCTTAACCTCTCTCTCGATGACCTACAGTGGAAACAAGCCTCTCTTCCCGTAAGACTTGGGGGCCTCGGAGTTCGAACAGCAACGCAAATCGCTGTTCCAGCCTTCCTGTCCTCCTTATCAGCATCCGACGACCTTGTGAAGGAAATTCTACCTGCCCACTTACATCAGCTGGCAGGTGTACATGATCCCAATTTTACACGCTGTGCCACAGAGTGGGCCTCTCGTGCAGGCCAATCACCTCAACCACCATCCCCAAAAGCCCACAAGCAATCCAGCTGGGATGGTCCCATTGTAGACCAAGTTGCTGCAGAGTGCCTGGGTGCTGCAACAACACAACACGACATTGCTCGCCTCACAGCAGTAGCAGCACCACATGCAGGGGATTTCCTGTTAGCAACCCCAATGTCGGCAACTGGCACGTGTCTCACACCACACGCCCTCCGAATTACTGTGGCCCTCCGCCTTGCTGCCCCAATCCACACCAGATATAGGTGTATTTGCGGCGAGGTGGTGGCTGACAGGTACGGCCACCATGGCCTACTCTGCCAAAGCACAGGGGGATGGCACTCGAGGCACAGTGAAGTTAACGACATCATCAAGAGGAGCCTCACCAGAGCTGGATGCCCAGCTGAAAGAGAGCCTTGTTACCTAACGCCCCGTAACTCTGATGCTCTTATTGGTCGCCCGGATGGTATCACAGTGAACCCCTGGAAGAATGGCAAGCAGTTGGTATGGGACTACACGTGCGTATCAACCCTGGCTAACACCTACATTAACCTCAGTGTTGCACAACCAGGTGGCGCTGCCACCCACAGGGAAGCAGCCAAATCCCGTAAGTATAGAGAACTGGATCACCACTACAATTTGGTCCCCATTGCTTCTGAGACACTCGGCGCCTGGGGTAAAAGTGCTACCTGTTTTTTGAAGGAACTGGGTTCTAGGCTCATTGAAACAACAAGGGAACCGAGAGCTGCAAGCTTTCTTTTCCAGCGCCTCAGTGTGGCGATACAGAGGGGAAATGCGCACTGCATCCAGGGTTCCTGCCCGCCATCTGAGGAGCTGGAGGAACTCAACAACCTATGACAACCATCTTTGTAACCCATATGTAACTCCTTTTTTGTAACAAAGTTCAAATAAAGTAAATATATATGTGGACATACAAAAGAATGGGGGTGGTAGGAGAAGATAATATTAGTGTTCAGTGAGAAACCACAAGATCTCCTCTGAATACTTTTTATTTTCTTCTCCGAGGCTATGGGTCCCCACATTGGCACCAGAGGTGGTACCCTCACAAACTTAAAATATATATATATATATATATATATATATATATATATATATATATATATATATATATATATATATATATATATATATATCAATATATATATATATTATTAAATATGACCGAAAAAGTAAGATTAATAATTCTAACACGAATTTTCTCAATCTTTCGTACATTACGCTTCACTGTTGGAGGTAAATAAAAAATCACTTCTCCAAAATTCATTTTTATTTCTAGTCTGACGCGACACGGGCGCGTTTCGTAAAACTTATTACATTTTCAAAGACTTCACAAATACACAACTGATTAGAACTTACGTATCTCTGATTTTATATCTACATTTGAGTGAGGTGGGAGGGGTGATGTGGCATTAACACAAGACAGAACAAGAGGGGATATTAATAGGGTATTAAAAGTATCAACACAAGACAGAACAGAAACAATGGGTATTGAATAGAAGTGTTTGTAGAAAGCCTATTGGTCCATATTTCTTGATGCTTCTATATTGGAGCGGAGTCTTGAGGTGGGTAGAATATAGTTGTGCAATAATTGGCTGTTGATTGCTGGTGTTGACTTCTTGATGTGTAGCAAGTATATATATATATGCGAACAAGCCTGAATGGTCCCCAGGACTATATGCGAATGAAAACTCACACCCCAGAAGTGACTCGAACCCATACTCCCAGGAGCAACGCAACTGGTAACTTTCATATATATATATATATATATATATATATATATATATATATATATATATATATATATATATATATATATATATATTTATATATATATATATATATATATATATATATATATATATATATATATATATATACATATATATATATATATATATATATAAATATATATATATATATTTATATATATATATATATATTTATATATATATATATATATATATATATATATATATATATATATATATATATATATATATATATATATATATATATATGCGAACAAGCCTGAATGGTCCCCAGGACAATATGCAACTGAAAACTCACACCCCAGAAGTGACTCGAACCCATACTCCCAGGAGCCATGCAACTGGTATGTACAAGACGCCTTAATCCACTTGACCATCACGACCGGACATAATGAGGTGATAGCCGAGGCTATTTGAACCACCCCACCGCCGGCACTCGGATAGTAATCTTGGGCATAGCATTTTACCAAATCACCTCATTCTTTGGGGCACACGTGAGGAACACAAATGCGAACAAGCCTGAATGGTCCCCAGGACAATATGCAACTGAAATCTCACACCCCAGAAGTGACTTGAACCCATACTCCCAGGAGCCACGCAACTGGTATGTACAGGACGCCTTAATCCACTTGACCATCACGACCGGACATAATGAGGTGATAGCCGAGGCTATTTGAACCACCCCACCGCCGGCACTCGGATAGTAATCGTGGGCATAGCATTTTACCAAATCACCTCATTCTTTGGGGCACACGTGAGGAACACAAATGCGAACAAGCCTGAATGGTCCCCAGGACAATATGCAACTGAAAACTCACACCCCAGAAGTGACTCGAACCCATACTCCCAGGAGCCACGCAACTGGTATGTACAGGACGCCTTAATCCACTTGACCATCACGACCGGACATAATGAGGTGATAGCCGAGGCTATTTGAACCACCCCACCGCCGGCACTCGGATAGTAATCGTGGGCATAGCATTTTACCAAATCACCTCATTCTTTGGGGCACACGTGAGGAACACAAATGCGAACAAGCCTGAATGGTCCCCAGGACAATATGCAACTGAAAACTCACACCCCAGAAGTGACTCGAACCCATACTCCCAGGAGCCACGCAACTGGCATGTACAAGACGCCTTAATCCACTTGACCATCACGACCGGACATAATGAGGTGATAGCCGAGGCTATTTGAACCACCCCACCGCCGGCACTCGGATAGTAATCTTGGGCATAGCATTTTACCAAATCACCTCATTCTTTGGGGCACACGTGAGGAACACAAATGCGAACAAGCCTGAATGGTCCCCAGGACAATATGCAACTGAAAACTCACACCCCAGAAGTGACTCGAACCCATACTCCCAGGAGCCACGCAACTGGTATGTACAAGACGCCTTAATCCACTTGACCATCACGACCGGACATAATGAGGTGATAGCCGAGGCTATTTGAACCACCCCACCGCCGGCACTCGGATAGTAATCTTGGGCATAGCATTTTACCAAATCACCTCATTCTTTGGGGCACACGTGAGGAACACAAATGTGAACAAGCCTGAATGGTCCCCAGGACAATATGCAACTGAAAACTCACACCCCAGAAGTGACTCGAACCCATACTCCCAGGAGCCACGCAACTGGTATGTACAAGACGCCTTAATCCACTTGACCATCACGACCGGACATAATGAGGTGATAGCCGAGGCTATTTGAACCACCCCACCGCCGGCACTCGGATAGTAATCTTGGGCATAGCATTTTACCAAATCACCTCATTCTTTGGGGCACACGTGATGAACACAAATGCGAACAAGCCTGAATGGTCCCCAGGACAATATGCAACTGAAAACTCACACCCCAGAAGTGACTCGAACCCATACTCCCAGGAGCCACGCAACTGGTATGTACAAGACGCCTTAATCCACTTGACCATCACGACCGGACATAATGAGGTGATAGCCGAGGCTATTTGAACCACCCCACCGCCGGCACTCGGATAGTAATCTTGGGCATAGCATTTTACCAAATCACCTCATTCTTTGGGGCACACGTGAGGAACACAAATGCGAACAAGCCTGAATGGTCCCCAGGACAATATGCAACTGAAAACTCACACCCCAGAAGTGACTCGAACCCATACTCCCAGGAGCCACGCAACTGGTATGTACAAGACGCCTTAATCCACTTGACCATCACGACCGGACATAATGAGGTGATAGCCGAGGCTATTTGAACCACCCCACCGCCGGCACTCGGATAGTAATCTTGGGCATAGCATTTTACCAAATCACCTCATTCTTTGGGGCACACGTGAGGAACACAAATGCGAACAAGCCTGAATGGTCCCCAGGACAATATGCAACTGAAAACTCACACCCCAGAAGTGACTCGAACCCATACTCCCAGGAGCCACGCAACTGGTATGTACAAGACGCCTTAATCCACTTGACCATCACGACCGGACATAATGAGGTGATAGCCGAGGCTATTTGAACCACCCCACCGCCGGCACTCGGATAGTAATCTTGGGCATAGCATTTTACCAAATCACCTCATTCTTTGGGGCACACGTGAGGAACACAAATGCGAACAAGCCTGAATGGTCCCCAGGACAATATGCAACTGAAAACTCACACCCCAGAAGTGACTCGAACCCATACTCCCAGGAGCCACGCAACTGGTATGTACAAGACGCCTTAATCCACTTGACCATCACGACCGGACATAATGAGGTGATAGCCGAGGCTATTTGAACCACCCCACCGCCGGCACTCGGATAGTAATCTTGGGCATAGCATTTTACCAAATCACCTCATTCTTTGGGGCACACGTGAGGAACACAAATGCTAACAAGCCTGAATGGTCCCCAGGACAATATGCAACTGAAAACTCACACCCCAGAAGTGACTCGAACCCATACTCCCAGGAGCCACGCAACTGGTATGTACAAGACGCCTTAATCCACTTGACCATCACGACCGGACATAATGAGGTGATAGCCGAGGCTATTTGAACCACCCCACCGCCGGCACTCGGATAGTAATCTTGGGCATAGCATTTATATATATATATATATATATATATATATATATATATATATATATATATATACACTCACATCCTAGCGGTCCAAAACCCGGATTTCCCTGAACTTCGCTCTGATGGCATTACCATATACTCCTGGAAGGAGGGTAGACAGTTGGTGTGGGACTACAAATGTGTATCCACCCTGGCTGACACCTATGTACACTTCGGTGCTGATCAAGCAGGTGGGGCGGCCAACCACAGGGAAACAGCAAAATCACTCAAGTACAGGCGACAGGAAGGTCAATACTTTTTTGTTCCCATAGCGTTTCAGACGCATGGCCCCTGGGGCAAGAGTGCCTTGGGATTTCTCAAGGAATTGGGCTCCAAGCTTATTGCCGTCACCAGAGACCCAAGGGCTTCCAGTTTTTTGTTTCAGCGCCTCAGTGTGGCGATCCAGAGGGGAAATGCGTGCTGCGTCCTCAGTTCCTGTCCGGAAGTGGAGGAGCTTCAAGACATCCATAACCTTTAGGCATTTTTTGTATCAACCAATATATGTCTTGTAACCTTTAAACACACAATAAAGCAAAAAAAAAAAAAAGGAAGAGGTGGTAGAAGAAAAGCACAAAGAAACTGTATTGGAGGGGACCTACATTCCCTGTAATGTGTTATGTGTGGTTTCCTCCGAGGCTATGGGTCCCCCTTCTTCCAGCCGGAGGTGTATATATATATATATATATATATATATATATATATATATATATATATATATATATATATATATATATATATATATATATATATATATATATATATATGTCGTACCTAGTAGCCAGAACGCACTTCTCAGCCTACTATGCAAGGCCCGATTTGCCTAATAAGCCAAGTTTTCCTGAATTAATATATTTTCTCTAATTTTTTTCTTATGAAATGATAAAGCTACCCATTTCATTATGTATGAGGTCAATTTTTTGTTATTGGAGTTAAAATCAGCGTATATATATATGACCGAACCTAACCAACCCTACCTAACCTAACCTAACCTATCTTTATAGGTTAGGTTAGGTTAGGTAGCCGAAAAAGTTAGATTAGGTTAGGTTAGGTAGGTTAGGTAGTCGAAAAAACATTAATTCATGAAAACTTGGCTTATTAGGCAAATCGGGCCTTGCATAGTAGGCTGAGAAGTGCATTCTGGCTACTAGGTACGACATATATATATATATATGTCGTACCTAGTAGCCAGAACGCACTTCTCAGCTTACTATGCAAGGCCCGATTTGCTTAATAAGCCAAGTTTTCCTGAATTAATATATTTTCTCTAATTTTTATCTTATGAAATGATAAAGCTACCTTTTTCATTATGTATGAGGTCATTTTTTTTATTAGAGTTAAAATTAACGTAGATATATGACCGAACCTAACCAACCCTACCTAACCTAACCTAACCTATCTTTATAGGTTAGGTTAGGTTAGGTAAAAGAAAAAGTAAGGTTAGGTTAGGTTAGGTAGGTTAGGTAGTCGAAAAACAATTAATTCATGAAAACTTGGCTTATTAGGCAAATCGGGCCTTGCATAGTAGGCTGAGAAGTACGTTCTGGCTACTAGGTACGACATATATATATATATATATATATATATATATATATATATATATATATATATATATATATATATATATATATATATATATATATATATATATATATATATATATATGTCGTACCTAGTAGCCAGAACTCACTTCTCAGCCTACTATTCAAGGCCCGATTTGCCTAATAAGCCAAGTTTTCCTGAATTAATATATTTACTATAATTTTTTTCTTATGAAATGATAAAGCAACCCTTTTCTCTATGTATGAGGTCAATTTTTTTTTATTGGAGTTAAAATTAACGTAGATATATGACCGAACCTAACCAACCCTACCTAACCTAACCTAACCTGTATTTATAGGTAAGGTTAGGTTAGGTAGCCAAAAAAAGCTAGGTTAGGTTAGGTTAGGTAGGTTAGGTAGACGAAAAAACATTAATTCATGAAAACTTGGCTTATTAGGCAAATCGGGCCTTGAATAGTAGGCTGAGAAGTGCGTTCTGGCTATTAGGTACGACATATATATATATATATATATATATATATAAATATATAAATATATATATATATATATATATATATTTTTATATATATATATATATATATATATATATATATATATATATATATATATATATATATATATATATATATATATATGTCGTACCTAGTAGCCAGAACTCACTTTTTGACCTACTATGCAAGGCCCGATTTGCCTAATAAGCCAAGTTTTCCTGAATTAATATATTTTTTCTAATTTTTTTCTTATGAAATGATAAAGCTACCCATTTCATTATGTATGAGGTCAATTTTTTTTATTGGAGTTAAAATTAACGTAGATATATGACCGAACCTAACCAACCCTACCTAACCTAACCTAACCTATCTTTATAGGTTAGGTTTAATTAGGTAGCCCAAAAAGGTAGGTTAGGTTAGGTTAGGTAGGTTAGGTAGTCGAAAAACAATTAATTCATGAAAACTTGGCTTATTAGGCAAATCGGGCCTTGCATAGTAGGCTGAGAAGTGAGTTCTGGCTACTAGGTACGACATATATATATATATATATATATATATATATATATATATATATATATATATATATATATATTCAGGATATATATATATATATATATATATATCCTGTGATATATATATATATATATATATATATATATATATATATATATATATATATATATATATATATATATATATATATATATATATATATATATATATATATATATATATATATCACAGGTTTTTGGATGATGGCACTATAGCCGGCACCGTAGACCACCTCTTGTCAGATATCAGGAAAATAAGGGAGCAAGAAGTAAGCCTGGGTCTCATCCTGAACCCTTCCAAGTGTGAAGTAGTCTCCTCCAACCCAGACATCGTAGCTAGAATAAGGTCTGCCTTGCCTGGAGCCCATGTCATTAGGGCCGAGAACAGCACCCTTCTTGGAGCCCCCCTCGGGTCTAACGCCATTGAGGAGATCCTCGACAAGAAAACGCAGACCTTAGGAGGACGGAAGACAGAATAGGTGACATCGATGCCCACGATGCTTTTTATCTCCTCACCAAATGCGTATCCCTTCCTTGGCTAACCTACTTTCTGAGGTGCGCCCCATCTTACGACAACCAAAAGCTTGAAGAGTATGACCTCTTACTGAAGACCATGTTGGAAAAAGTTGTTAACCTCTCCCTCAACGAATGCCGGTGAAAACAAGCCACTCTTCCTGTCAGGCTCGGTGGCTTGGGTGTCTGCACCACCACCCAAATTGCTGTCCCAGCCTTCCTGTCTTCCTCCTCAGCATCAGATGACCTGGTTAAGGAAATTCTACCTGACACCCTGAGTATTGTAGCGGGGATACAGGACCCCCACTACACGGAATGCGACACGAAATGGGGTGCCATGACAGACCCAGCACTCAGACCAGCCATGCCGAAAGCCAAAAAACAATCCAGTTGGGACAGCCCCATTGTAGACAAAGAAGCCACAGCTTTGCTGGAGGCAGCAACAACCCCCAGTGATCGTGCACGCCTCACAGCTGTGCAGGCTCCCCATGCAGGGGACTTCCTTCTGGCAGTCCCTATGTCTGCAACAGGCACACGTCTTGATCCGCAGGAGCTCCGTATTGCAGTCGCTCTCCACCTTGCTGCCCCTATCTACACTGTTCACAGGTGTATTTGCGGCAAGGCAGATGCTGACGAATACGGATTGCATGGCCTGCACTGTGGAAAATCGGGTGGTTGGCACACTAGACACGACGAAGTCAACGACATCATTAAAAGAAGCCTTGCCTCTGCTCAGTGTCCAGCGGAGAGAGAGCCCCGCAGCTTACTGAACCGTGACTCTGTTAGCTTTGCCAACCGACCAGACGGAATCCCACTGCATCCGTGGAAGGGTGGCAGGCAGTTAGCATGGGACTATACTTGCGTATCCACCCTAGCAACGACATACATCACCCTCTCTGCCGGCACAGCAGGAGCAGCAGCGACACACAGAGAAAAACAAAAGTCAGTCAAGTACAGGCAATTAGATCAACGGTACAACTTCGTTCAAATAGGGTCTAGACCCTAGGCCCATGGGGTGAGAGTGCAAGAGGGTTTCTTAAGGATCTTGGTTCCAAGCTCATTGACACCACAAGAGACCCTAGAGCGGCAAGTTTTCTCTTTCAGCGCCTCAGTGTCGCGATCCAGAGGGGGAATGCCCGCTGCATCCTTGGTTCCTGCCCGGCGTCGGAGGAGTTCGAGGAAATCTACAGCCTCTAGGAAGCGAACTTTTTCTTGTGTCCTCTTAATGTTCATTTTTTGTATAAAATCAGATATGTAACTGTATAACCTTGCATAATAAAGTGTACGCCATAATAAAAAAAAGGGGGGGTGGTAGGAGAAGCGAACACTCTTTTGTATTCAGAGTTAAATGGTAAGTTTTTCCCTGAATGCTCTGTGTTCCCTTCTCTGAGGCTGAGGGTCCCTATAATTGCACCAGTGGTGGTACCCCTCTCTCTCTCTCTCTCATATATATATATATATATATATATATATATATATATATATATATATATATATATATATATATATATATATGTCGTACCTAGTAGCCAGAACGTACTTCTCAGCCTACTATGCAAGGCCCGATTTGCCTAATAAGCCAAGTTTTCCTGAATTAATATATTTTCTCTAATTTTTTTCTTATGAAATGATAAACCTACACATTTCATTATGTATGAGGTCATTTTTTTTTAATTAGAGTTAAAATTAACGTAGATATATGACAGAACCTAACCAACCCTACCTAACCTAACCTAATCTATCTTTATAGGTTAGGTTAGGTTAGGTAGCCGAAAAAGTTAGGTTAGGTTAGGTTAGGTAGGTTAGGTAGTCGAAAAACAATTAATTCATGAAAACTTGGCTTATTAGGCAAATCGGGCCTTGCATAGTAGGCTGAGAAGTGCGTTCTGGCAACTAGGTACGACATATATATATATATATATATATATATATATATATATATGTATATATATATATATATATATATATATATATATATATATATATATATATATATATATATATATATATATATATATATATATATATTGTATATATATATGTCGTACCTAGTAGCCAGAACTCACTTCTCAGCCTACTATGCAAGGCCCGATTTGCCTAATAAGCCAAGTTTTCATGAATTAATGTTTTTACGACTACCTAACCTACCTAACCTAACCTAACCTAACTTTTTCTGCTACCTAACCTAACCTAACCTATAAAGATAGGTTAGGTTAGGTCAGGTAGGGTTGGTTAGGTTCGGTCATATATCTATGTTAATTTTAACTCCAATAAAATAAAATTAACCTCATACATAATGAAATGGGTAGCTTTATCATTTCATAAGAAAAAAAATATAGAAAATATATTAATTTAGGAAAACTTGGCTTATTAGGCAAATCGGGCCTTGCATAGTAGGCTGAGAAGTGCGTTCTGGCTACTAGGTACGACATATATATATATATATATATATATATATATATATATATATGTCGTACCTAGTAGCCAGAACGCAATTCTCAGCCTACTATGCAAGGGCCGATTTGCCTAATAAGCCAAGTTTTCCTGAATTAATTGTTTTTCGACTACCTAACCTACCTAACCTAACCTAACCTACCTTTTTCGGCTACCTAACCTAACCTAACCTATAAAGATAGGTTAGGTTAGGTTAGGTAGGGTTGGTTAGGTTCGGTCATATATCTACGTTAATTTTAACTCCAATAAAATAAAATGACCTCATACATAATGAAATGGGTAGCTTTATCATTTCATAAGAAAAAAATTAGAGAAAATATATTAATTCGGGAAAACTTGGATTATTAGGCAAATCTGGCCTTGCATAGTAGGCCGAGAAGTGCGTTCTGGCTACTAGGTACGACATATATATATATATATATATGTCGTACCTAGTAGCCAGAACTCACTTCTGGGCCTACTATGCAAGGCCCGATTTGCCTAATAAGCCAAGTTTTCATGAATTAATTGTTTTTCGACAACCTAACCTACCTAACCTAACCTAACCTACCTTTTTCGGGTACCTAACCTAACCTAACCTATAAAGATAGGTTAGGTTAGGTTAGGTAGGGTTGGTTAGGTTCGGTCATATATCTACGTTAATTTTAACTCCAATAAAATAAAATGACCTCATACATAATGAAATGGGTAGCTTTATCATTTTGTAAGAAAAAAAATAGAGAAAATATATTAATTCAGGAAAACTTGGCTTATTAGGCAAATCGGGCCTTGCATAGTAGGCCCAGAAGTGAGTTCTGGCTACTAAGTACGACATATATATATATATATATATATATATATATATATATATATATGTCGTACCTAGAAGCCAGAACGCACTTCTCAGTCTACTATGCAAGGTCCGATTTGCCTAATAAGCCAAGTTTTCCAGAATTAATATATTTTCTCTAATTTTTGTCTTATGAAATGATAAAGCCACCCATTTCATTAGGTAAGAGGTAATTTTTTTTTATTGGAGTTAAAATTAACGTAGATATATGACCGAACCTAACCAACCGTACCGAACCTAACCTAACCTATCTTTATAGGTTAGGTTAGGTTAGGTAGCCGAAAAAGTTAGGTTAGGTTAGGTTAGGTAGGTTAGGTAGTCGAAAAACAATTAATTCACGAAAACATGGCTTATTAGGCAAATTGGGCCTTGCATAGTAGGCTGAGAAGTGCGTTCTGGCTACTAGGTACGACATATATATATATATATATATATATATATATATATATATATATATATATATATATATATATATATATATATATATATATATATATTGTATATATTGTATATATATATATATATATATATATATATATATATATATATATATATATATATATTGTATATATATATATATATATATATATATATATATATATATATATATATATATATATATATATATATGTATATGTATATATGTCTACAGGAAAGAATGCTACCAAAATATACTAATATTAAAACGCACGACCCAGCAGCAAGGAATCAAGGCTTCAAGATAAAATATCGCCAAGATCTGATTCGTAATCAGATATACAAGGCAGAAAATGAAATCAAAGACAACAAAACGCAACTACTTCATGCTACAAACCAATGGAGAAGCAGCAACATCGACGAAAGTCTTTGTACTCGCATTGAGCAACACCTCGACATCCTCACAGATCGACATCACCACAGCACTGAAACCAGGATAATCAAGAGACTAACAACGTTATATGGAGGACCTATGGCAATTCCACGACCAAGAGACGGTTTTCTGAACCTTTCAGGAATCAACCTCACTGAGGACCAAGTCACTCTCCTAAATCTGGGTATAAACTGTCACGTTATGTCCAGACCCCGGAAAGTGGAGTTGGAGATTCTGTTGGACGACATATTCGACCTCGAGACACAAAAGAAGGTCACCACCAAAGAAACATTACAAGCAGAACTTAGTGCGGAAGGAGGAAAGAATTGAGGCAACTACAGAAGCACCATACTGTCCCCCGAGCTCAAAGCGGCAGCTAAGAGCCTTCGTGAGAACAAGGAGATAGTTGTTAGGAGTGGTGACAAGTCGCCAATATACGTCATTCTTAAAAAAGACGAATATCTGGCGAAAATGAACCTCATTCTCTCTGATCAAACTAAATTCCAAAGGGTAACGAAGGACACTACAGCCGAATTGAAAGCAAAGGTCAACAAATTGATCGAAACTGTGAACGCCAAGAAATCCGGACTCCACCTGCCAAAGATTATTGGGGAATATAAACCTGGATATGCATATGGAAATGTCAAGACACATAAGCCTGGAAACCCACTTCGGCCAATCATCAGCCAGATACCCACACCCACGTACAGACTGGCGAAGCAACTCAACGGCTTGCTGACTCCTTATGTCCCTTGCGCCATCTGCCTGAAGTCTCCAAAGGAATTTGTTGACTTACTGCGGGGAACATGGGCCACAGGGATAAGAGCCTCGTTGGACGTAGAATCACTGTTTACCAACGTACCTGTGGATGAAACAATCGGGATGATAGCGGACAGAGTGTATCGTGATCCGGCCTGTACTCCTCTTGACATACCAGAAAACATTCTAAGGAAACTATTCCAAGCTTGTACTAAAGAGGCACCCTTCTTGAGCCCGGACGGGCACATGTATAAGCAAGTAGATGGGGTCGCCATGTGTTCTCCCCTAGGTGTCCTGTTTGCGAACTTCTACATGGGTACCATCGAGCAAAAGGTCGTAGTCGACATGAACTTGAAACCAGCCATATACTGCAGGTATGTGATGACATTTTTGCACAGGTACCTGATGTCAGACATCTGCAGGAGCTGAAGGAGGCATTTGAGCAGAATTCTGTGTTGCGTTTCACTTACGAGATGGAGAAGGATGGGAAGCTGCCCTTCCTAGATGTAACAGACATGGAAAGGAGCGGAGGTTTCCACAATGCAGTCTACACTAAGGAAACAAACATAGGAATGTGCCTGAATACCAACAGTGACTGCCCAGACAGGTACAAGAGGAGTGTTGTTAACTCATATGTCGACCGTGCTCTCAGCCACAGCTCAGGATGGAAGCAAGTCGATGAAGAACTCTATAGGGTAAGGCAGGTCCTAGTCAACAACAGCTTCTCCAATGGTTTTGTTGAAGACATCATATGAAGGAAGGTGAAACGCCGTGTAACCTCTGAAAAGACAACTAACACAACACCTGTACCCCCTATTAGACTATTTTACAGGAACTTCTTTTCCACAGTTCATTAAACGGAGGAAAGGGTCCTGAAAGATATTGTTAATAGAAACGTTATCCCTACAGACAAAAATCAGAAGATACAATTGACGATTTACTTTAAAACGAAGAAAACGGCCAACCTACTCATGAGAAACTCTCCAGACACAAAGCAGAACGCTTTGAAAGAGACCAATGTCGTCTATGCCTTCAAATGCCCACTTGGGGACTGTAAGCCTCAAAAAACTCATTATATAGGCAAGACAACCACATCTCTTTCCAGGCGATTAACGATGCATAAGCAACAGGGCTCCATTAAGGAACATATACTCTCTTCCCACAACCAGACCATCACCAGAGAAATCTTAGCAAACAACACAGAATTCATCGATAGATACAGCGATAGCAGGCGGCTTGACATCTGCGAGGCACTACACATCAAGAAGTCAACACCAGCAATCAACAGCCAATTAATGCACAACTATATTCTACCCACTTCAAGACTCCACTCCAATATAGAAGCATCAAGAAATATGGGCCAATAGGCCCTTTGCAGTTACTTCCATTCTTCCCTTTAATTTACCCAATATTATACTCATTGTTTCGTGTTCTGTCTTGTGTTGAAAGTTTGTTTTCACCTCATCCAAAACTGTTGTAACATATCACCTCACCCTAATGCTGGTATATAAAATGAAAGCCATTTAAATTATAGCATAGTAGAACTCTGTTTAGTGTTTGCAGGTTATAGTTGTGTGTGTGTAGACTAAAGTCTTTGAAAATGTAATAAGTGATAATGAAACACGTTCAAGTGTCGCGTCAGACTAGAAATAAAAATGAATTTTGGAGAATTGATTTTTCAATTACCATCGACAGTGAAAAGAAACATAAGAAATTGAGAAAATTCGTTTTAGAATTATTAATCTTACTTTTTCGGTCATATTTAATAATATATGTTTACAAGAAAGACTGCTACCAATATATATATATATATATATATATATATATATATATATATATATATATATATATATATATATATATATATATATATATATATATATATATATATATATATATATATATATATACGTATACATATATGTCTCATTGAATATGACCGCATATTCAGTATTTACTATCTTCTGATTTAGGGCTTTTATCCCTCTAACTAATTTCCTAGCACCAGGGCTTAGCTGAAAGAGGAGTTCTTTAAAACTCATTTTCGGTATTTCAAGGTGAAGAAAAAAGTGAATTACTATAGAATGTATTACACTTATTTATATAATTTGCGCAACGTTTTGAACCTCCATGGTTCATTCTCAAGTGAAAAGAAATTACAGAACTCGTTGATTTATACCCGTACATGGTCAGGTGATAAGACATGTACAATAAAAGTAAAAAACAAGGGGGATACATAGGGGATAAATGGGGGACGAAGCACGTAAGAACATAGGACTAACGGTAATTGCAAAAGGCCTATTGGCATATACGAGGCAGCTCCTATCTATAACCACCCAATCCCACTACATTCAAAGATTAATCAGGTGTAATTGTAGTCATTTATAGTAGAAAACTCACAACCCAGAAGTAACTCGAACCCATACAGCCAAGAGCACTCTGCAACTGGTGTACAGGACCCCTTAACCACTTGACCATCACAACCAAACAAAAGATGATGGTAGCCAAGGCTAATTCCCCATCATCCCGCCGGCACTCTGATGGTAATCTTGGGCATGGTATTGTATAAAATCACCTCATTCTTTGGGGCTCACGTGAGGAACACAAATGAGTTTTCAGTTGCATATATGCCAGAGGACCTTTCAGGCTTGTTCGCATTTGTGTTCCTCACGTGTGCCCCAAAGAATCAGGTGATTTGATAAAATATCATGCCCAAGATTACCATCAGAGTGCCGGCAAGATGATGGGGAATTAGCCTCGGCTACCATCAACTTTTGTTCGGTTGTGATGGTCGAGTGGATAAGGGGTCTTGTACACCAGTTGCAGAGTGCTCTTGGCAGTATGGGTTCGAGTCACTTCTGGGATGTGTGTTTTCAGTTTATATATATATATATATATATATATATATATAATGTATATATATATATATATATATAATGTATATATATATATATATATATATATATATATATATATATATATATATATATATATATATATATATAATGTGTGATGGGAAATAAGAGATGTAGGTGTTCGGCAGTGATCCCAATGGCTGGTGTCAATGGCAATCACATTTACAAAAAAAAAAAAATTGACTGCATGGCTGTTGCCTCCTGTGGTAAAGTAAGATAAAAACACGCAAAACAAAACGTATGAACAATGAAACTTTAATTAACTTGAAAACAAATATGAACAAAGATAATCCCTTGGCTATGTACAGTGCAAATAAACAAAATTACAAAGTCAAAAAAGTAATATAAAATAAAACAGTGGTTACGTTACTCTACAATGAACAAGACAAAAAATGAATTAAAAGGTGCTGAGAATATTGGCTGGCTGAACACATCCACTATTTCACAGAGCGTATATTAGATAGGTGTGACAGCTTTGAGAGCACAGAATATTCTAAATCCAATGGCTCGTGCCTGCTTAGTCATCGGCTATGCAGATGGCACTGAAGTCGAGTGCAGACGACGATTCACCAATGGGACGCGTGCTGGATGGAAGTGGTGGTTGGGTGATCGACGAAGGTGGAGTGGCGGCAGCGAGGTGGAGAGCGAGTGTAGGGTACGTATACGCCTTGTAGAAACTTATTCCACTAAATATGTACTACTCTTGATTGTAGTATCTAGATGTTGTAGATGTACTGAAGTAACATGATAGGAAAGAGCAGGCCAAATCTCTCTTGAAGGAAATTACCGTAACAGCTCTCCCCCGAAGCCTGCTCTTACGGGTTAAGTTACTTCAGTAGATGGTAGAGAGGTAGGAGAAGCTGTCTCTACCTCGTAGACTCTGGAGAGGGCGTCGGCTATGATGTTGTCCGAACCCTTTGTTGAAGAAGATCTCCAGATTAAAATTCTGCAAGTACAGAGCCTGGCGTAGAAGACGTTGATTGCTGAATTGGGCCTGTTGAAGGAACCGTAGGGGATTATGGTCTGAGTAAATGGTAATAGACCAATTCCCCTGTAGGTAAGGTTCGAAATGTTGCAAATTCAGGACGATGGAGAGGAGTTCCTTTTCTATGTTGATATAGTCCTTTTAAGTTGTCAACTTGTAGCTGTAGTAGCTGACAGGAAGAACCTCTTCGCCACGTTGTTGCATTAGGACGCCCCCGATACCGGTGCCACTGGCGTCGACATTGATGATGAAGGGCTTCGTAATATCTGGAGAGGCGAGAATGGGATCAGAACATAGTAGAGATTTAAGTTGTTCAAAGGCAACGGTCCGTTGAATGGTCAAATGATACCGTTGCTTGGGGCTGGTCAAATTAATCAATGGTGTCGCTACCGTGCTAAGATTTTTCACAAACCTACGATAGTAAGATGCAAGGCTACCTTGAGGTTACCTTGAGGTGCTTCCGGGCCTCAGCGTCCCCGCGGCCCGGTCGTCGACCAGGCCTCCTGGTTGCTGGACTGATCAACCAGGCCAAGGAAGCGCAGGAGCTGCTTCCTGGTTGTAGGTTGTGGTAATGCTGAATGACTTTAGTGTGAATTGTTAGAGAAACTATGCTGCCACTCCCTATCACATGACCAAGATAACGCACTTTACCTTTGGCATAGGTGGACTTGCCCAAGTTGATGGTAAGGCCAGCTCTCAGGAGCTTGGAGAACAATCGTTGCAGCTGGAGCAGATGTTCGCTCCAGGTGTTAGTTGCCACAACGAGGTCATCCAAGTAGGCGTAGGTGTGATCTAGGCCGTAGACGACGCGGTTGACAGCTCGCTGGAAGGTGGCGGTGGCGTTACACAGTCCAAAAGGAAGGCGTTCATATCTGTACAGGCCATGAGGAGTGGTGAAGGCAGATATTTCCTTAGCTCTCTCTGTCAGGGCGATTTGGTAATAGCCCTTTAACAAATCAATTTGGGACAAATAATTTGCATTACCTACTACGTCAAGGATATCATCTATACGTGGTAAAGGGTAAGCATCCTTGACGGTCACAAGGTTCAGTTTTCAATAGTCGGTACATAGGCGTACTTTACCGTGCGGTTTCGGCACCAAGATGTAGGGTAAGGCCCAAGGGGACTCACAAGGGGTGGCCAGCCTATGATCCAGAGGTACTGTACTTCAGCACGCATAACTTCCTTTTTGTTCGGGCTGATACGGTAGAAGGGTTGACGAATCGACCGGGTAGCAGGAAGCAGCTGGATGTCGTGCTGAATCACATTACACTCCTGGGGATCATCGCTAAACAACTTCTGATGTTCTTGAAGAACTTTGATGAAAGGAGCACTATTACTGTCCTGTAAATATTTGGGAACATCAGTAAGGATTTCCGAGTTGGAAGGCACTGACTCAGAGTTAGTGCTTTCAGGAGGAGAAGCAGGGAAGGTCTCACTGTGGAGGTATGGATCTTCAAAAGTGGAGAGAGATATTAGCACAGTGGCGGGAATACCTTTATACTCCTTCAAAAGATTGACGTGGCACAACTGGGTCCTCCGCCGCCTATCTGGAGTCTCAAGAACGTAGTTGTGGTTGTTTCTGCACTCCTTGATGCGGTAGGGTCCTGGAAACTTATTTTTCAATGGAGAACCTGGGATCGGAAAATATGCCAACACGAAGTCTCCCGTTTTAAATTTCCTGATTTTGCTGCGTTTGTCAAAATGAGTCTTCATCCTATCTTGAGCTTTCAATAAATAATCATTAGCAAATTTACGTACTCTCTCTAGAATGTGCTTTAAGTTTTGAAGAAACCGGGGCACAAGCTGAAGGTCACTGAAGGTGGCATTATGTAGAGAGTCTTTAAAAGCTTTAAGAGGAGTACGGCACTTACGTCCATAGAACATCTCATAAGGAGATACTCCTAGAGACTCATTTGGGAGACTTCTGAAAATGCACATGATGATGTCAAGTTGTTTATCCCAGTCTTTCATGATTTCATTGCAAAATTTCTTAAGTAGTGATTTTATCGTTTGGTGATTACGTTCAAGAGAACCCTGTGAAGCAGGAAGATAAGGGCTGGACAATATCTGAGTGATGCTGAATTCTTCCAGTGTCTTCTTGAAGAGATCACTGGTGAAGTTGGTGCCACAGTCACTTTGAATCTCCCGAGGAAATCCGTATTGGGTAAAGATCTTCAATAGTTGTTTCACCACCGTTGCAGCCGTAATGTTCTTTACAGGAACTGCTATGGGGGAATCTGGTGGTTGGACACAGGATGGTTAGTATATAAGCGTTGCCAGAACTGGTCCGGGGTAAAGGACCAACACAGTCTATGATGAGTCTGTGGAAAGGTTCCGAAGGCACCGGGATAGGAATTAAAGGAGCCTTGGGAATCGGGATGTTAGGTTTTCCTGCCATCTGATATGTATGACACTGTTGTACATAACTTTTTACATCTTTAACCATACCTGGCCAGTAGTAGTCTTGTCTGATTCCGTGATAGGTTTTATTAAAACCGTAGTGAGAAAGCGCTCCATGGGCCACGTGTAGTATATTGGGCCGTAGGCTGGTGGGAACTACTAGTTGGTCGACATTAGCCCAATCGTCATCCTCCGTTAGTTTTTCTGGATCTGTACATGCGGTAGAGCAACTGATTCTCTAGGAAGAAGGCAGGAATACTGTCAGATTGAGTCTCGGCCTGGAAGAATAATGGTGTTAATGAAGGATTCTCCCTCTGTAACTTACAGAACTCCAACATAGTAACATTCGGTGGTAGATTCTTATGGTCTTGAGGGACAGCTGTTGCAGTAGAGTCAGCTGGTTGCGGGCGTGCAGCTTGCGCACGGGATGTCACCAAAACCAGAGGGGAGGCTTCATCACTTTCTTGGACCTCTGCTGGAACATACTTCAAGATGGGGTTTTCCATTACAAGTCACATACCTGGGGTTTGTGCATGATGATCAAGTTGGAAGGTTGCTAATCTTCGGCCAAGTCGTTGCCCAGGAGAAGTTGTACCCCTGAAATGGGAAAAGGCTTTTCCCTGAAGGCGACTTGGACTTCACCGGTCACGAAAGAATAATCCAGGTGGACTCTGGCGAGTGGATACGGAGTGGTAGCAGTGAGGTCAGTGATAAGGACGGTTTCCCCGGTGTAGGTGATACTAGGCACAGCTGATTTCAATATTATTGACTGAAGAGCCACTGTGTCCCCAAGATCTTCAATTTGAAACGTCCCTCCGAATCTGTACTGTTGGCAGAAACAGTTCCAGGGTACAGGTGTGTGCTGAAGAGAGAAAGATCATTAACAGGAACACCAACAATCATTATAGGCTTACCAGACTTAGGAGGAGTCAGTTTGGGTTTAGGAGTTTCCCTATAGCCTTTGTATTGGGTTTTTCAACATTTATCTATAATATGTCCATAGAGCTTGCAATACCTACAATACAATTGAGAGCTCGCCTGATCGGTACTCACTTTGTCATAACTAGACCAAGACTTCTTACTGGAAGAGGTGTCAGGTGTTCACCGGTGTATAAGACTGTAGGTGTCAGACGACTTCGCACATTTGATGAGGTCGGTTTCCTCTTTGTCTGCTAAGTATAGACGGATCGAAGGGGGAGCACGTCTAAAGAATTCCTCAACTAGAATGAGGTTGACGAGTTCTGAAAATGAAGAGACATGGGCTGCTTCCAGCCATTTCATGAAAATCTTTTCTTAGTATTGGCAAATACTAAATAGGTGGTGGTACTTGCCTTCAGATAATCACGGAATTTTCATCTGTAGCTTTCGGTGGAGATAAGGTAGGCGTCTAAAACTGTTTGCTTTAAAATCTGGTAATCATTCTCAGACGCTAAGGTACTGAGAGTAACCGCAGCTCTACCTGTGAGATGCACTCTGAGAAGTGTAGACCATTGATCTTCAGGCCAGCTAAGTTTTTTTTAGCTAGGGCCTCAAAAGTAGTAAAAAACACATCTATCTCTGTCTCAACGAATGGTGGCATTAACTTACTTGCCTGGGAGACATTGAAGCTTACTGGAAAACTAGCTGTAGCTTGTTGGCGCCGAGTGTGGTGTGCAGTTTCCAAGTTGAGTTCTTGTCCACGATATTCTAGAACACTATCAGCTTGCTTCTTATCGTGCTCACGTTGCATCTCCAGGTGACGTTTTCTGGCTTCAAGCTGTTCCCTCTCACGCTCCTGTTGTAGGGCAGCATCGCGTTCTTTTAGGGCCGCCTCGCGTTCCTGTTCTTTCTTCAGGGCAGCCTCACGTTCCTTTATCTAGAGAGCTTATTTTTGTTGTTCACGCTCTATTTTCACTAGTTCGAGCTTTAACTTCATAGCTGCCAGAGCATGCCGATCTGCAATAGAATATATTTCGTGAGAATCAGAGTCTATAATTCCTTCATCTAAGAGGTGGTCCAGGATAATGTTGTGCAAGTCAATTTTGTTGGCTCCATGGGGAAAATCTAGGTGATACTCATGTGCTAGAGTTTGTAATTCTGTCCTGCCGGCACGAATTAAGTTCCCTACTTCACTTGCTGGATCATTACGAAATGCTGGGAGACGAAACATTTTGAGATAGCAAATAAATGTACAGCGAATATACCTGTGATATTATAAGTGTCAGTAACAGGATGACGTGGCAACTGGTAGCTATCCTGTGGGAATTCAATCGTTAATGTAAAAACAATTAACGTTAATATTAGATGTTAAATAATTATTCAATCAAAACCGCAGGAAATCTTGTACCCGGTACTCAATATAAGAGAATAAGGGCAAGAAGAATATCCTACTAAATAAATGAAACTGATAGTTTGAAAAGCAAATGAAACTTTAAATTGTTTCAAAAGTGAAAGGGTAGTCCAAGAATGTAGGGATACCTTGCCGGGTCTCTATAGGACAGAAGCAAGGGGTTTCCTACTTAACTAAATGATACTTACAGAATTAGCGTTCTTTGTGCTCTGAAAAAGAGAGCCAATTCCATACCTGAGTAAATATCATCATCCCTGACCGACGTGTAGGGGTGCGAGTGTCAACTGGTGACGAGAACTGCTGTTGAGGTCCCAACTCAACAGCGTAGTCCGTGCTAGAGGAACTATGGCCCACTTTATCCTTCTTTGGTCGGATTGCAGAAGATAGGGTACGTGGCCCGAAGACAAACCAAAGTACCAGGTGTTACGGCCCTCTCGGGACGCAACGGGGTCCTTACTCTGATGTTGTAAGAGGAAGATATATATATCCGTTCCCAAGCCAGTAGTGGCTATCAAGGGATGTGATCCGTGACGCAAGTAACTTAAAGGGAGTAGGGAAAGAAAGTTAAGAACTTAATATTGTAATTATCACCATCACCGATTAAATATATAAAATCAAAGAGTGCACAGGGGGAGGGGTATTAACACTATACAAGGGGATTATTCACAATATAGTCTTCTGCTGAAGACTCTGGATCCAGAAGCTAGGTGCCGAGTCCTCGGTGCTTTCTTCGTGGCCTCACAACGTGTCCTCTGAGAATGCCGAGCCTACCCTGGCCACAGGTCAGCCAAAACACAGGTCCACTGGGGGCACCGCCGTGGAGGCCGTCAACCACAAATCCAGCCGGTCTGCTGGCAGGTTCCGGACCCGCAACGCTGGCCAGGCCACTCCACGGACGATATTAGGGTAACCGCCCTAGACAGGAGTCTCGTGTGATATCACAAATCACCCTCCTGTCCTCAATACCCCAGTGGATAATCGTCTCCAACAGTCGGTCCCGGGTAATCCTTTTACTGCCACTCCACTGGCAGGCTAACACACCACAGTGTTCTTCCGGGGGGACGACTTCACAACGGCTGCAACAAGGTACAAGGTATGGAGACTGGCTGCCTCGGGTAGACTGACTCCACTCCCATCACAGCAGTCTCAGGTCGGCTCTGTAAGCAGACACGTCATCAATAACTGGAACACACTAAGGCACCTCACTTACAGGCTCAGACACAAACGCCCACCTATCCACTCCATAGATGGCGCTGGTGTCTGAGCACCACCTCACCAGAGGTCAGCAGCGGCTGTGTAGAGTGCTGAACGGGACTGGAAACTAGCCCACGTAGCTGGTACACGGCGTCCTCACGAGGTGTCGTCGTCCGTTTGGCGGGGGTTTCGGGAGCTGACCCACAGATGGCGTGGTAGTTACTGCTCCGTGCTCGGACGCTGGATCCGGGTTCGTAACACCAGTGTACCAAAATGATGATTTGTCGTAATTGAGAAATATTCTAGGGACGAAAAAGGTGGAATACACGTGTAATAACACTGAGGGATGAACGACCAATTAAGAGAGTGACGGGGGGTGGGCGTAGCTGTGGGGATGTTGTCGCAACGGGCCCTGACTATTTACCAGTGGGCGATTGTCGTGTCTTGTAAGGTTTTGTCGCGGGTCTGGTTTGTTACGCAGTGTTTTCCGTTGGATCGGCGGAAGGCTCGCGCTCTGGAGGGTTTGGTGTATCATTATGTGTGGTGTGGCCGGTATCATCCGGTTCGTCGATCTACGTTATGTCTTAAGGTGTCAGAAGGTGGAATTGGTATTCCTGATGTCTATGTGAAGGCGTTGGCTTTGTTTTGGGGGTCGGTTCGGAGGAGTTTGGTGTTAGGGGGTGGGTTAAACTCCTTGGGGTTGTTTTACTGCTCTATGAGGTTTAGTTTTTTGCTTGATCTGGATCATTGCCAGGAGGTGGCCCTGTATACGCCTCCAGTGTAATCGTGGGCGGTTTTGATCCTTCGGGCGCTTTGTCGATTTCATGGGTTTGTCTCTTTTGGTTGTCGGGAGGTGTATGGGGCGCTTGCCTCTCGGGTGCCTCCCAGGGTCGAAAGTTTGTACCCTTGTTTCGACTGGGGGAATGTGTGGGAGGCGTTGAGTGGGCCGTGTATTGCGCCACGGACGCGTGAGTTGGTTTTTCGATATTTGCATGAGTCTTTGGCTACTAATGCGAGGCTCTTTATGTTGGGTTTGGTCGCCTCTGATAGTTGTGTTCATTGTGGGGGACGTGAGACTCGGTTGCACGTCTTTAATTTTTGTGCGCGGGTTCAGGGTTTGGTTGGGTGGTTGCGGGATGTCATTGCAGCCTTTTGTGGTCCAGGGTGCAGGTCGACTTATTGCGGTTTTTGTTTTTTTCGTTCCCTCGGGGCTCCAGGCGGGTGCGTAACACGCTCGGGGTGTTGTTAGCGGACTATATTTTTTGTTTATGGGTTGGTAGGATGGAGGGGTATGGGGTGGGGAGGATTTTGGGCTTTTTGAAAGGCCGTCTGTCTTATACTAGGTGGTGGTTGCGTCGCTCCTTTCCTAGGGCTTTTGATGCTTGGTTCACGGTCGAGTATGTCCGGGGTGCTGCGTTGGTGTAGGTGGTGGGTTCCTGTGGGTGTGGTTGTGTGTGTGTGTGTGCGTGTTCCTTTGGTTCGGTTCCCTCTGGTGGGTGGGGGTTTAGGGGGGTCTGTGTTTGTTTGTCTTTGGGGTTTTGTGTGTGCTGGGGTTTGCTTGGTTACCTTGTGTGGCAGGGTTTTGTTTGTGTGTGGGTGGGTATGGGTGTGTTGTGGTGTTGCGTGGCATGTCTGTCTCTCTCCTGATGTGTCCGGTGCGTGGGTGTTTTTTCTGCTTGGTGGCTGGCCGTCCTCTGTCTGTGGGGGTCGGGGTTGTGTGCTGGGTGGCTGTGTTTGTCTCGTATGTGTTCCATTGTTGTGTGTTTTTTGTATGCTTGTGTTCATTGTCATTTTGTCTTGCTGCCTTGTGTTATGTGCTTTTCATTATGGTTCCTGTTGGCGCGCCCCGTATGGGTGGCATGTGTTGTTTGTTTGTGTGTTTATGCTTTTTTACAATTTGTTCTGTTATCTGTGTCATTTTATTGTGTTATATGTTCCAATGTCGGTCTGTACTATACCGATTCCTTTATTTTTTACTATGTTATTTTACTATGTAATGCTAATGTTTTCTGTTTCCTTTATTTTATGTACTGTGCTGTGTACTGCTTTGTTGTATTCCATTGTTATTTTTCCTGCATTTACTTACTATGTTGTATTTACAGTGTTATATTACCATGTTTGTTATTGTGTTCTCGTTTCTGTGGTGTGTTGTCTGCTGTTGTGTGGTGTGGCACATGGTGCGTGTGTTGTCTGCTGTTGTGTGGTGCGGCGCATGGTGCGTGTGTTGTCTGCTGTTGTGTGGTGTGGCGCATGGTGCGTGTGTTTTGCGTTTGTGTTATTTTTGTATGTGTATTCCTGTTTATAATTTACCCTTGGTTTTATTGTGCTCCTTGTGCGCTTTTGTAATTACTGACGCTTTTGGCACGCCCCATCTGGGTGGTGCTGCTTTTGTTTTTGTGTGTGTGTGTGTTCTTATGTGTTTTATGTTATTGTTTGTTTTCACTTTTGTGTTGATCAGTGTTACTTGTTATCTGTGTTGTTATTCTGTGTTCTTTGTTTTTCTGTGCTTTCCTGTTTATATGGTTACTATACGCTGTACTTGCTCTGTTTTAAAAATAAAAAGAAAACAAAATTAAGAGAGCGACTGAGGCCTCCAGTCACCACGTAATCCACAGTTATCCAACACTCATAATATGTTACCCTCGGAATGCACAAAATACACAGCACCATATAAATATTAAAAGTTATTAGAACGGCAGCAGCCTCTACCACAGAACGGAACCGTGCCACACACAGCAGCAGTCACCGCAGCCACCCCAGCACCCTGCACTGTGGGGACTCGAGGTGAGGCTGCATGGCTAGGTCCAGCAGCCGAAGACAAGGAAGCAGACGACGACGCTTCACAGGGAGTACCAGGAAGGTCCACGGAACCGGCAGGGCCAGAGACAGGAAGAGGAGGAACATCCGACGGCACCGAAACATCCGGAGGAGGGTCTGCAACAACCGGGGGAACGTCGGGCGACGCCGGGGGAACCTTAGCAGCTAGCGCGACGTTTACCTCCTCACCCCCGGAGTCCTCCTCCACAGGGAGCGGCGGGAAATCCTCTTCTCGGAACAAGTTGATGGGACCAACCGGAGCCGCAACGCACCCGGCAGCCTGATGCCCCATCAAGCTACACCGGAAACAGGTATGGGGTTGCCGGCCATAGTACACTCGGACGTATTACCCCATAAGCCGGACCGAAGATGGAATATTCGACCGCAGATGCATCCTCAAGGTGCGAATATTCGTCCGCCTACCCGCATACGTGTTCACCCGCACACTGACGACCGCCCCATACCTCTGAAAGTAACGTCGGAGGAGGTCCTCGGGAAACTCCAGGGGCGCCCCATGCACACTGACATAAGTCAGGGCACCACTACGGTCCGAGATGGACACAGAGCCTGCACCACCCTGCAACGGCAACGAACGTCCCTCGTAACGACGGAGGAAGTCACGATACTCCTCCTCCAGCACAAACTTGATAACAACCCGGTGGGCAGTTACCAGCTCAACACCGTAGATGGCCATCACAGGATCACGGAGCATGTCGCACATAACCATTTCAATGTCCGCATATCCAGCACGATCAGTGAACTCCAATCCCACGGAGTTCACCCGTACAATAGGAAGAAGATGGCCTCCCATGGCAAGCTCGCCACGTCAACACGCCATGGTTAACACAGTTGGTACAAATAGTGATGGTACGACTAACTGACAGCACTTCTTTGAAGGGGGAGGGGGTCCCTAGCTTCACTATTCTACACAGTAAATTGTCTATCAACACTAACTCTTTCAATGGTACTGGGGGTTAGTGAATCGGACGAGAATCTTGCTTAGTCAAAAACGTAATGACAGGTGCCCATATTGTCCAATACCCCAGCATAGTGCCTATGGTGGGGTATTGTCTTTGTTCTGTCTCAACTTCTGTAGCTTCTAATGCTGGGTAATTTACATGAATTACCGCTATGTATAAGAAAAAGCATCAGCTACAACATTTTGTTTTCCTGGGATATAAACAAATGTTGGGTTTAACTCTTGAATTGTGAGCAAATATCTAGCAAACTTTCCCATCTGATTCTTATTCTTGACCAAAGGAATTAATGGTTATGATCTGTAAACATGGACAGGATAATTATAAATTGTAACCCTGAAATGTTTAAGAGCCCACACAATTGCTAAAGCTTCACACTCAGTAAACCTATAATTTTCTCTTCTTTAGATATTGTACCACTAGCATAAGCTATTGCATGATCTCTGTGACCTTTGGTTTGAAGTAATGCTGCACCCAGCCTACGTAACTAACATGAAAGACTTAGAAAACCCTGGGTACCTAAGGACAGGTGCAGTGATCAGTGCTGCTTTGAGTTTATTGAATGACTGTTATTGAGCTTCTTCCCAAACAAAAAGTTCATATTTTCTTTGCAACTTGTAAAGTTGGGCTGCTATAACAGAGGGTCATAATAAATGAACGATAAAATCCAACAAGATCTGTGAACGGTCTAATGGCTTTAGCATTACATGGCATTGGAAAATCACGGGCAGCAATAATTTTGTATTCATTCAAGGTATTTCCTGAAAATTAACTGGATGACCTAAAAAGTTATTCTTTTTTAAAAATTAGCGCTTTGAGTTTATTCTTTAAATTTGCTGTTGCTTCTTTTGCAAGTACTTTTTCAGGGTTCTGGAAGTGAATCTGAACATCTTGCAACATTATTATGAGATCATCAAGGTACACTCGAAGAGTACTACCTATCAATCTATGAAACAGGTTTGTCATGCGCCTGGAAAAAGTTATTAGGCTGCTCTGCAAACCAAGTGGCATTCTCTTTAAATGAAAATGACCGTTAGGAATACTAAAGGTTTTCACCTGTTTAAGTTCCTCATTGTTACGAATCCATATATTTGATTCTAACGATTATCATGATAAATATGTATGTCCATCATTTCTTTCCTCAGTTATTTAAATAAAACATTGTATCCAGTTGTGTTCCAGTATATATATGCTTGATTTAAATGTAGCATGCTGTAGTGTGCCTGTATTTAATATTTTGTTAATGCTATTGCATGTTCATTCCTGTGGGGGAAGACCGTGGCGTCTCATGGGGGGATGACCATATTTGGGATGTTCCAGTAACCGTGCAGTGTATCAAGCTAGCGTCACTGATTCACCCCTGTAATTATTCCTGTTTATTGATTGTGCTTAATTTTTTATTTACTCCTTAGCAGTGTTATAGGCATATAAGTTAATTATAATTATGTTCTTTAGTATTTCTCTCTGATAGCAGAGTATCTAGAGGTTTCATGTGGGTTGTAGCTGGTACCTTGTAGACGCCATGCCGTGCATGCTCGAGCAACGCAGTCACGTGGGTGGAGCTGGCTGGCGTGGACATGTTGTGGAGTTAAGTCTGTGGTCCTTGTTTATTGTTTAGTAACATTGCTGATTTACAGGTTAGACCATTATGTGCATACCCATCTATCCATTTAAGTTTTAATATATTGATCAGTGCTTGTATAATGATATTGTGTTGTTGTATTATGATGTATTAATACTTCTGGCTTCCTGTATTTCCATTTATATATTTGTATGTTCTTTGTTACCCTTACTTTAAGTATATTGCTTTGTTAATTAAGCAGTTCAGTTATTTACCCTAGACACTTTAGTAGGCAAGGCCGTATTATTATATATTTGTTAACAACTGTAACAGAGGAACCATACCCAGTGGTGAAGTGACGTAACAAAATGAGGGCCTATGTCAGGGAGCATTAATTCCCATAATGTAATGTACAAAATAGTGGTGCATGATATTAATTGGTAATGCCTTCCTAGGGACTGTGTGGTTAACTAGTGATACCTAACCATGCCTGTGTACCATTTTTCTGTTCATTCTGAGCTGCTTGTGGAAGTTTTCTCATCACTTCACAATTGAGGTAAGTGTACAGCTTGTGCCAGGGGCCAAGCAAACTTTCAGTGTTGTTGTAATTGCTAGTTGTGTTAATTAAGCTGACAATGGAGGAACAAGTTGCTGTGTTGGCGGAGCAGCCAAATTTTGGTGAAATTAAAGACTTGAAGAAGTCTGGGTTGTTGTACATGGCTGAAAAATTAAATCCAACAGTTTACAGGAGAATGTTAAAGGCTCATCTAGTAAGAGTCATTGTCACACACTTGGTGGAGGAGGAGAAACTTGACGAGGAGGGGTTAGAGGAAATAGAAGAAGTCAAGTGACCAGGTGGCAATTCTAAATTTAGAGATGGAATCTAAGCTAGAGATGGCTAAGTTAGAAGCAGAGAAACAGAGGTTGGAAATGCAGAAATGCAGAGAAACAGAGGTTGGAAATGCAGAATCGCCAATTCAGCTGGAGTTGGAGACTCAGCAGCAGATGCTTGAGGCTCAGAACCAGCAAAGACAACTTGAGATTGAATCTCAAAACCAATAAAAACAAGTGGAACTAGAAGCACAGAGCAGAAAAATCTAGTCGCTCAGTTGCGACTAGAAGAAGTTCGGCGGCAGCAATTGGAAATTCAACAGAGTATAGCAATAAATGATAACAGACTAAAGGAACAGAGAATTGCAGCAGGTCATGGTTACACTAGTAATCATACAGATAGTACTGATAGTTCTTTAAAGTTTAGAAACAATGTAGATTTACCTCAATACAATGAGAAGGACCCAGAAATATTCTATTTGCATTTCCAGAAGTTAGCAGTCAGTATGAATTGGCCTGTTGATCAGTGGGTTGCCATATGCAGGGACAATTTAAGAGTAAAGCCTAGGAAATCTTTGCATCTCTTCCTGCCGCTAATTCTTTTGACTTTAAATTTGTCCAACAGAGCATCTTAAATGCATACCAGCAGACCCTAGAGGTCCATAGACAGAAATTTAGAGGTTTAAAGAGAGCACATGATCAGACCATTTCTGATTTTGCAAGAGTTAAAATTAATCATTTTGATAGATGGGTAATCGCACTTTCCATTACAGATTTTGAAACTTTGAGGAACCTCATAGTGACAGAGGAGATTTTAGGTTGTCTACCAGAGAAATTAGCTTTGTTTATAGCTGAACATAAACAGATTAATGACATTATGAAAATAGCCAAGCTAGCAGATGAACATGAATTACTCACTAAGGTGCCTTTTCGAGCACAATCAAATACTTATAATTTTAAGAGTAATTATCATGTTCCTAAATCTCATGTTTTCCAGACCAGACCAGTTGACTCACCTACTCCCCTGAACCCTTCTCCTGTAAAGCCAAAGATTGAAAAATAGCAGACAGGGTTGTCACCCTCAAATAATGTAGTGTCTAAACCTGCAGTTGGTTCGGTTGTTTCGACCACTGGCAGATATTGCACACATTGCAAGAGAAGAGGTCATGTGGTTAATTCCTGTTATTCCTTATACCCTGAGTTGAGACCTACCGGTCTGATTATGAGACGGGGGTTGCAAGCAATTAATTCTGATGTTGTTCCAGTCATGCCCAATTGGATAACTAACTTTAAACCGTACCTATATTCGGGTACCTTACTTTGTACAAGTGGAAACTGGAAGCCAGTGCAGTTACTGAGGGACACTGGTGCTTCCCAATCTCTAATCTCTCACCGTGCTCTTGCTGATGTTAGCACAGAAGACACTGGTGAAGTAGTATTATTGCAAGGTATTGGAGGTCATATCCAGGGTGTACAATTAGTTAAAAATCACCTGAAGTCAACTTTTACACCGGGTTGGTGCACTGTAGCAGTTAGTGAGCAGTTGCCCATCCCTGAGGTTGATGTTATTGTGGGTAATGATTTTGACAAGTGTCAAGTTAGTGGGACAGAGTGTCCTATCATGTTTACTAACCCTAGTTGCATGCTGGCTCAACCGGATGCGGATGATGGTGTCATCTATCCAGCCTGTCCTGTGACCAGATCCATGGGTAAGCAGGGTGAGGTAAATCCTGTGACTCCCAAGATGTATGTTTTCGAAGCCAGGATCCCTTTAGACAGGGAGTTGGAGGAGGACTTTGAGGATACATTCTTAGCTCATGCGGATGTCGAGAGTGAGGCTGGTGCCAAAGCCCTAATTTATTCTGACCCAGATGGTCTGGAAGAGGTGGCCCAGGTACCAGTTCCTTGGCCGCTCGCTTCAGCTGTTGAGTCCCAGACCTTGAGTGAGTTGCAGAGTACTGATCCCAGTCTAGCTGAATGTTATACAGAAGCAGCTGACACTATTCATACCTTGGATGAGAGCACGGGTTGCTACTTCAATTATCGATGCTTGATGAGACGATGGAGACCACCAGGAACTCCCTAATCAGATGATTGTGAGTCTAGGACCAAGCTCGTCGTACCCAAGGGATATAGGGAGCAGGTATTGCAAGCTGCTCATGATGACCTTATGGGGTCACCAAGGGATTTCCAATATGTATCATAAAATATGTAAGTATTTCTATTGGCCAAAACTCAAAAAGGTTGTGGTCAGATATTGTCACAATTGTGTAGTATGTCAAGCTGTTGGTAAACCTAACCCAGACTGTTCCATGAGCACCCTTACACTCTATTGTAGTGCCAGAGGAGCCTTTTACACAAGTGGTGTTGGATTGTGTCGGCCCCTTACCCCGAACTAAATCAGGAAATATGTTTATGCTTACTATCCTATGTATGACCACCAGGTTCCCTGAAGCATATGCCTTGCGTAACATTAGGGCTTGTACACTCATAAAGCACTTGGAACGGTTTTTTTCATCATTTGGTATGCTCCATATCATTCAAACTGATAATGGGAACAATTTTTGTTTCACAATCTTCTTGAGATTTTGAGATGATTTCGGGGCTTTTTAGTGTCCCCGCGGCCCGGTCCTCGACCAGGCCTCCACCCCTAGGAAGCAGCCCGTGACAGCTGACTAACTCCCAGGTACCTATTTACTGCTAGGTAACAGAGGCATTCAGGGTGAAAGAAACTTTGCCCATTTGTTTCTGCCTCGTGCGGGAATCGAACCCGCGCCACAGAATTACGAGTCCTGCGCGCTATCCACCAGGCTACGAGGCCCCCTACCTTTAAAACGTTTTGTAGTTCTTTTGGAATTCAACATAACTTCTCTAGTCCTTACCATCCTTAGAGTCAAGGGGGGATCGAGCGGTTTCACCAAACCCTCAAACAGATGTTAAAAGCAACCGGGGAAGATTCACCCAGACAGTGGAATGACAATTTACCATTTGTACTATTTGCTGCTAGGAACGGGTTGCACACTGCCCTATGCTGCTCCCCATTTGAGCTTGTGTTTGGACATCATGTGAGGGGAGCCTTAAAAATGTTGCAGGAGAAAATGTTGGGAGATGTAACAGCTAGTCAGAGAGAAAGATACATGAAGGATGTGAAGAGCAAGCTGTCTCGAACGAAGGAGTTGGCGTTACAACATCTGGGCGAGGCACAACAGGGAATGAAGGAGCGGCATGATAAGCGGTTCAAGGCCAAACTCAGAGTTTTTGAACCAGGAGATTTAGTAATGGTCTTGAAGCCTCGTATGGGAACTTCTATGTCACACAAATTTGGAGAACCTTATCGAGTGGTAAAACGTCTCCGTGAACTTACCTATAAAGTCTGTAACCCCAAACATACCTGCAGTCAATGATTGTGCATGTGAATCGTTTGAAGGCTTATTGTGGGCCCAGTATTGTGGCTTGTTGTGTTAATGAGGAGGTAAACCCTGAGGAGACAATTGTTGTAGGGTTAAGATGGTAATCCTCTTTTATCTAATTCCAGTTCCGGGGAAGAATTGTTGTGTCATTTGCAGGATGAACAGAGAGCAGAGTTCCAGGACCTTTTGAAGACGTTCTCCAACTTGTTTGGGGAGGTCCCCACCCAGACACCTCTCCTTACTCATGATGTTCAACTGACAGAGGTAACTCCAATTCGGCTACACCCTTATCGAGTGACCCCCGAGAAACGACGTATCATCCAGGAGGAAGTTGATTATTTTCTTTACCATGGTTTCATTCGACCCAGCCAGAGCTCCTGGAGTACATTGTGTTTAGTAGTACCAAAACCAGATGGAAAATGGCGGTTACTAGTGGACAATAGGAAGCTAAACAAGGTAACTGTAGTTGATGTATACCCACTATCTTTGCTAAAAGACTGCATTGGCCAGATTGGTCATGCTAAATATGTATCAAAACTAGACTTATCTACGGGGTATCACCAGATACCACTTACTAACTTTGCTAGGGAAGTGACAGCTTTTATCACCCCTGATGGAGTATTTGAATTTAATGTGATGCCATTTGGACTGAGAAATGCCCCAGCAACTTTTCAAAAGTTGATGAATTCTTTGCTAAATGATGTGCCAGATTGTAGAGCATACTTAGATGATATTGTGATTTTTAGTAAGTGTTGGGAAGACCATATTTCTAGTTTGAAACAATTGTTTGCAGTGTTACGACATGCTAATCTAACTGCAAATGTAAAGAAATGTAGCTGGGCTAAGGGAACAATAATTTACTTGGGACATGAGGTCGGACAAGGTAAGATAGTCCCGTTGCAAGACAAGATCCAGGCAATCGTGGATTACCCAGTACTAACGATCAAGAAATCTGCAGAGGTTTATTGGGATGTGTGCATATTATAGCAGATATTGTAAGATTTTTTTTCCATTGTGGCTGCACCTATAACTAATCTTCTTAGAAAGCAGGTAAAGTTCAAGTAGACACAGGAGTGTCAGAACTCTTCAGAAGTTGAAAGGAATTCTCTCAACGTCACCTGTATTAGCCAGTCCACAATTTGATAAACCATTTATAGTGCACATAGACGCTTCGGATCTAGGAGCAGGTGCAATTCTTTTCCAGGTAGGACAAGATGATTTAGAGCACCATGTATACTATTTTTCTCGTAAATTTGATAAGGCACAAACTAATTATTCTGTGGTAGAGAAGGAAGCTCTTTGTTTGATTTTGGCGGTTAAGAAGTTTGAAACATACCTGTCAGGTAATAAAGTTGTCATATACACAGATCATAATCCCCTGACATTCATTAACTCCATAAAATGTAAGAACCAAAGAATACTTAGGTGGTCTTTGATTTTACAAGAGTTCAACATTGTAATTAGACATATCCCTGGAAGGCAAAATGTAATTGCTGATGCCTTATCCAGGGGATTCCCCATTGCAGTGCCCTAATGTGAATTGTTCTATACATGAGGTTGTCTTTACCTTTTGGTTATTTCATATGTTTCACTTAATTGATTGTTTTACATATTGATTTTGTGTTGTTGGAGTACTCAATGCTATGTATGCCTTATGTAGTCAAAAAATGAAATTAACCTTCAGTTAATTTCGTTATTCTTTAAGGATGGGGAGGGATGTTACGAATCATTATATTTGATTCTAACATTCATCGTGATAAACATGTATGTCCATTATTTCTTTTCTCAGTTATTTAAATAAAACATTGTATCTAGTTGTGTTCCAGTATATATATGTTTGATTTAAATGTAGCATGCTGTAGTGTGCCTGTATTTAATATTTTGTTAATGCTATTGCATGTTCATTCCTGTGGGAGGAGACCGTGGCGTCTCATGGGGGGATGACCATATTTGGGATGTTCCAATATGCGTGCAGTGTATCAAGCTAGCGTCACTGATTAACCCCTGTAATTATTCCTGTTTACTGATTGTATTTAATTTCTTATTTACTCCTTAGCAGTGTTATAGGCTCATAATTTAGTCATAATTATGTTCTTTAGTATTACTCTCTGATAGCAGAGTATCTAGAGGTTTCATGTGGGTTTTAGCTGGTACCTTGTGGACGCCATGCCGTGCATGCTCGAGCAACGCCAGTCACGTGGGTGGAGCTGGCTGGCGTGGACATGTTGTGGAGTTAAGTCTGTGGTTCTTGTTTATTGTTTAGTAACATAGCTGATTTCCAGGTTAGACCATTATGTGCATACCCATCTATCCATTTAAGTTTTAATATATTGAGCAGTGCTTATATAATGATATTGTGTTGTTGTATTATGATGCATTAATATTTCTGGCTTCCTGTATTTCCATTTATATATTTGTATGTTCTTTGTTACCCTTACTTTAAGTATATTTCTTTGTTAATTAAGCAGTTCAGTTATTTAACCTAGACACTTTAGTAGGCAAGGCCGTATTATTATATATTTGTTAACAACTGTAACAGAGGAACCATACCCAGAGGTCAAGGGACGTAACACTCATCAAATGGGTTTTGCCAGAAACCTTGCAACAAATCTAAAGTTGAGAATACCTTGTTTTGACCTATGTTTTACAACAACTCATTTAGGACGAAGTGGGAAACAGTCAGGTATAGTTACTCTGTTCAGCTTCTGATAGTCGTTTCTGGTCTCTACGTCCCATATCGTTTTAGAACGATAATCAATGGAGTGTTCATTGGTGAATTACTTTGCTGTATTACATCATCCTGTAGCATTTCCTCTATAAGTCTATCAGTTTCTGCTCTCTGAGAATGTAGTAAACGATAAGCTGGTACGTAAATTGGTCTAGTTCCTGGCACAGGGGGATTTTATGAGTAATAAGAGATGTAAGATCAAACGTGTCGCCTGGTAAAGTAACTGTTAAAGTAAAGTTACTGTTAAAGTAAAGTTAAAGGTAAAGTAAAGTTAAAGCTGTGCTATTCTTGTTCAAAATTTCCTAAAAGTTGAACCGTGGAGTCAGTGGAAATCAGTAGGATTGAGATATTGCACTTGCACCTCTGGCTGAGATCCACATTCTCCTTGGGTGAGTGCAGACACAAAATGCTCCACGGAGACATCATCCACCACTCACACCATCAACCAGTAATGGGCAAAATTTACAACGTGTGTGCCAGACTGGAGATGGATGTTGGCACTGTGGTGTTTGTGTGTTACTGAGGAAGTCTTGGTTGTAGGGTTGATGTAAAGTCATGACTTGGTTACTGACTTTAATACTTAATATGATTACATGACTAGTAGCTACCAAGCTTGGCTGGCGTCCTGTACGCTCTCTTGTTTACCTTCAATCTCTCTCTGGCGTCCCAGCCGTCGCACATAGAAAACGGATGGTACTATTTTCTGTGAACATAACATCCCTCCTTTTCTTTAAAAAGAATGAATACAGGATGTCTACCATGCTTGTAGCACAAAGCAAAGTTATTGACACAAAGTAAGTTATTACCATATCAAGAGATACTGCATACATTTAACATTAATTAAGCACACAAAGAATTTAAACAACTTAATCTTTTCCACAAAGGATTTCAATGTTAAAAATACATATGCAATGTTAAACAAACATGAAAGAAACTGTACTACAAAGTTACAAAATATTGAATGAGATATCTGCATTATTCAAACAATATTAAATTTAGTTTAGCATAATAAGTAAATACTTTTCATTACATAGGAACACAATTAATCATCAAATCGTGTAGGGCGTTTAACATGACGTTTAGGACGAGAGTCCTTAAATGCAATAACATCCCTTGATGAATTGTTTGTAGGGTTATAACTATTTTTTTCTTTTTCTTTTGCGCGACTTTGCACTTCATCATTTTCTACACTAGTTGGAATCACTTTGAAATAAGCCATATTACGTGTTATACTATGATCTCTATTACTAGCTGTTACCATAGTTCCTTTTACACTAATCACTTTATATGGTTTTGTATCATACGGCATATCTAACTTTCCCTCTTTTTTCTTTTTAACGAGAACAGTGTCTCCAACCTTTATGAACTGTTCCTTTGCACGTTGATCATGAGCAATTTTCATTTTGCCCTTGACTAGTGCATCCTTCTGAGCGAGACGTTTATCCGTTACCTCGGCTGGCATGACGGGTAGTGCGATTCTCATAGGACGTCCAAATAAAAGTTCACCAGGTGACTTGCCCAGTGTTCCATGCGGTGTTGCACGGTAGTTCCTGAGAAAAGCATACATAGCTTGTTTCCAGGATCGTCCTTCGGCATGAGCACAGCGTACCGCTTTCATGAGAGGTTGCATGAATCTCTCAACTTCTCCATTTGCTTGAGGATGTAGTGGCATCACACGGCGGTGTTTGAATCCAATATGCTCAGCAAAGTTGACGAAGTCTTGTCCATTGAATGGCGGTCCATTGTCTGTCTTGACAACTTCAGGAATGCCAAAGTTTGAAAAGATCTTGTCGAGTTTCGGGATGACAGCCTTTGCAGATGTGGAAGTGATGATTTCTACTTCTGGATAACGTGAGTGATCATCAATGACTACCATAAAGTACTCTCCAGTTGGTAGTGGTCCGCAGAAGTCCATTGATACTTCCGTCCATGGTGCAGCAGGTAGTGGTGAAGGTTGTAGAGGTGTTGGTCTTGAAGTATCCACTGCAGCTTGGCAAGGGACACAGGCATCATGCATATCCTTTGCTTGACGATCAATGCCAGGAAACCACACCTTTTCTCGTAGCAGCTGTTTCGTCCTAACAAGACCTTGGTGTCCTTGATGTGCAAGCTTCAGAGCACGTTGCTGGAGAACAGCTGGAATCACGATACGAGTACCTCGCAGCACAGTGTCGCGTTGTTGCGTAACACTTAATTCTGTCTGGATGCGTTCAAGTGCGTTGAATGCATCTTGGTCAACTCCTGAGGGTGGGATGCGTGGAAACTTTTTCTTAGTCAATGCATCCACTGTTGCTTGCAGAGTTGGGTCCTCTAGGGTTGCAGTACGGATTTCATCAAGAGTAAGAGCCTTAGGGACTGCATCACAGGTTACAGAGTGTACATATTCCTCGGCAACTTGCTGATGCTTGGTGATGGTGAAACTGTTGGCAGGATGTCGACTGATGTAATCAGCGGGATTGCCTGCACCCGGCTTGTATTTCACCGTAAAGTTGTATGGTTGCAGACGAAGAGCCCATCTCTCAATGCGAGCTGGTGGTTTGGACTTTGGATTATTGAAGATGGTCTCCAACGGTTTGTGGTCAGTGACTATCGTGGTGAAGGGTGCACCAAGCAGATACACATTGAAGTGTTCACAGCCCCATACAAGAGCAAGAGCTTCCTTCTCTGTCTGACTGTATCGTTGCTCAACATCTGTGAGAGAACGGCTGGCGTAGGCAATTACTACTCGGGAATCTGGTTGACCAGGTTTGTGTTGGGATAAAACAGCACCTAATCCAACAGGACTAGCATCCACCGTTAACTCAGTGTCCATTGATGGATCAAAGTATGCAGCAGTCGCATTCTCTACTAGTGCATCTTTCACAGCATCAAATGCATTTTGCTCGATATCGCTCCAGTACCATGATGCATTTTTCTTCAGGAGCTCACGTAGAGGCTTTGTACTGGTAGCAAAATCTGGAATGAAGCGAGAACAGTAGTTTGCCATTCCCAGAAAACTATGTACTTCAGTGGACGTTGAAGGAGGTGCAGCATTATCGATATCTGCAACTTTCTTAGGATCTGGAGACAGACCTTTGTCACTAAGTACATGTCCAAAGAATTCAATTTTATGTTGATTGAACTCACACTTTGCTCGGCTTAGCGTCAAATTCTTTTCTCGTAAGCGTTGCAATGTTGCACGAAGAGCTTTGTCGTGTTCAGCTTGGGTACGGCCATAAACAATGATGTCATCAGACATGTTGTCAGCATTAGGTATATCTTGCAATACCTGGCTGATGGTGTGCTGGAATACCTCGGCAGCACTGTTAATACCAAAACTCAGGCGCTTGTACCTATACAGACCTCGATGTGTCGTAAACGTTGTGATGAAGCGACTCTCATCATCAAGTTCAAGCTGATGATAGCCCTTGTTTAAATCTAACTTGCTGAATATAGTTGCACCATTCAAGCGGTAGATCATATCATCTACAGTGGGTGTAGGATGGCGTTCACGCATTATTGCCTTGTTGGGAACACGCATGTCCACACAAATGCGTATCTCATCTGGATTCTTCGGCTTTGGTGGAGTGACAATTGGGCTTACCCATGGTGTTGGGCCTGTTACTGGTTCAATGATATCTAGTTCTATCAGCCTATCCAGTTCAGCATCGACTTTCTTGCGAGTATGGAATGGTTGTCGGCGATGTGGTTGGGCAACTGGAATTACATCTGGGTTGATATGCAGATGTACTTTGCTATCAGTATAACAACCTATGGATTTAAATCGATCAGAAAATTCAGCAACAATACCATCAACATTGTTTGCAGATTCCACTGCTACAGCATTAGAAAGCTGAAGTAGCCCCAATTTGGTTGAAGTCTTGTAACTGAGTAAAGACTCCTTTGCATTCCTAACAACATGGAATGTAGTAATGAGCATTGCATTCTTTGACTTAATCTCTGCAGTTAAAGTTCCAATCACTGGCAAGGCTAACTTCGAAGCATAGGCAGTGGCTTTACCATTGTATTTTTCTAGCTTTGGGAACTGTTTTCTAAATTTTTCATAGTGGCACTCAGCAATGGTATCAATGTTTGATCCAGTGTCAATGAGAACCTTGAGACAAATACCAGCAATGTATACACATGTCTCTGGGTTGTTTGGAAGATCATTCCATTCTGTGATTGCTTGTACTCCATAAGTATAATCACATTCACTGTCATCCAGCAGCAGTTGGTACAGCAGTTGGTACAGCAGTCGGTACAGCAGTCAGTTCAGTGTGATGAATTTTGTAGCACGAAGCGTCGTTTCGTAACCAAAACATCAGGTTTTGTACACATCAATGCGTCGTTTCGTACACAACGTCGGCAGATTCCTCAGTACACAGTTTCTTCAGCACAGCTTGGGTAGCACACAGCTTGGGTAGCACACAGCATCGGTTAGCACACAGCATCGTTTAGCACACAGCATTGGTTAGCACACAGCATCGGTTAGCATACAGCATCGGGTATGGCGCTCACAGCTTCTCTTCCTCCTCCAGGCAGCATGCTTCTCCCTTGTGTTTGAAACTGAACAAATACCTGCGTTCACAGTTCATCCTCGTCGCCAATGTGGTGTTTGTGTGTTACTGAGGAAGTCTTGGTTGTAGGGTTGATGTAAAGTCATGACTTGGTTACTGACTTTAATACTTAATATGATTACATGACTAGTAGCTACCAAGCTTGGCTGGCGTCCTGTACGCTCTCTTGTTTACCTTCAATCTCTCTCTGGCGTCCCAGCCGCCGCACATAGAAAACGGATGGTACCATTTTCTGTGAACATGACAGGCACTGCTAGTGTTTGCAACGTACAATGTAACGGTAACATCCTGCACTACATGAGAGGAAGGTTCAACATACTTACACGTTTCACTGTTTACAATGATATCCAATAACTCATGCACTCCCTCAATCTTAACTTTAACTCTTGTGAGCGAGTGAGAGTGCAGCACAGTTTCAGCAGCCGTAGAATCACTGACCTCAGAGATGGAAGCCGCTATGCGAGCAAGACAATGATAATCCGTTAGGGCGTCCCGCCCAGAAAGTCTCCATACTCACTTCCTGAGCAACCACACAACTACGATGCTTCAATTGAATGCCTGTTTTTTCGGGTATATTACTGTGACATAGACCTGACAAACCAACGATGGCAAGTCGACTGTCAACAAAATAAACGTAATCTTCCTGAGGGTTGAACTCATGATCCTTTCTATACATACTACACAATGGAATGACATTGTCTTTAATACTAATGTTCCAACGATTGGGAAACAATACAATATTTTCATCAATCATGGTGTACAACCCTAGTAATATGTCACCAGGAAAGCTGATACTGTTCACAACTAGGCATGTTATAGAAAGCATGATGTCCTTTAACTTGAGTGGATGGTTTATTTTCCCTTTGATTGTTACTTTATTCCCAGAAACACCACTCAGTAAAGTCATTGGTGACTCACTCACCGTAACAGAGTGCTTACTTGCAATATCTCTAAGAGCTGAAGTCTTGACAATATTTATTTTGGCACCTGTATCTACGAAGACCATGGACAAGACCCGATACTTGAAGACCATCACTAAAAACTGTACAATTCACTGTTTGTAACTTACGTTGCTTAGGGTGTCTGCGTCTGGTCTGGGTCAAATTCACTTGGGTTTCGTCAACAAATACAACTGGTCTTTTATCAGTGTCCTCCTCTGTCAAGTGTTCAAATCTGTCTTGGGCACCTACTGAATAAACAGGGAGGGGCACAAGTACTGGCTAACTTGATTGGGTTAGAAGGTTGCTTTGAGATTCTCCAGTCGATGTTATGTGAACAGTCTGAGCTCTTGGGTTTGACTTGGCAAGTTCTTTGAATCCTTCCTTAACCCCCTTTCCCCTTCCCCCCCAACCCCCTCTCCCAATGCTTACCGGTCAGAGTCAATAGTACCAAGTCCTGAAGATAGAAATTCTCTCTGTATATTTTGGCATATGATTATGTGTTCTCTTGTGTGTTTATATACTGCTCTTATGTTATACCAGCAGTTGTATTTTCTGATACTTAATTAGTTCGGTATATGTTCAAGGATTTATTTACTTGAAAATGTTTTGTTCTGTGGTTGTAATATTTTAAAGAGTACTGATGGTTTACTTGCAATGTAATGCTGTGCCTATCGCGGCTCGGCGCCCGTCGCCAGCTTACTGTTCTCTAGCTTGTCAGCCGGGGCAGGTAAACTTGATCTTACTCCTGGTTGTAGCACATATTTTCGGTCTAAGGACCTTGTAAGCTTCTGGGGTGTAATGGAACCATGTTTATGTGTGATGGATCGTAACTACCGGTGTACACACTTTTTGTGGAACAGGTGGTAGATGATATTTTTGAATGGCATATATGTGGTGGGAATCTGAGGACCTTGATTGACTATTATGTATCCTGATTGATACTGATTCCTCACCCACTAATTGATTATTGTGGCACCACCATCCTGTATCCTTGATATTGTAGCATGCTAGAATTAGTGTACCATTGCACTAGGATTGGAGCCTAGTAACAGCTAGTTCATAGGGTGTACAATTGATGTGTGCATGATAATGATTCCAAAAAGCTTTGATTGAAGCTATATTATATACTTTGTGAGCAGCAGTTGTATAAAGCTGTTTACTTATATTACAGTGTCTTGCCTAGATATGCCCCAGTAAACCGGTAAATTTTGGTTACTTTTACTTAACCCTAGACAATAGTACTGAAGACCAGGTGGCATTATTGAGATTTTGACCAGGTCAGTGTTTCCAGTGATGCTGTGAAGCATGAAGACACTACCGGAGTTTACCTCGTAGTTGGTAAAGGAGGCACAGGGACTACAAACCCGGACACCGCGGTGGTCGAGGCCGAAGAAGACTCACCCCAGCAAGGCCAAGAACGATCCCAGCCACTTGAAGAGCTTGGGCCAAACGAGCCCCAGGAGGTGGAGGTTCGAACCCCGCACCTATGGGTTCAAGACATAGATGGTCACAGCCCCCTTTAACCCGAGGCCCGCTTCCTTCATGTCCCAGCACAAGGAAGAATAATATTTATTAATTACAACAATTATTATTATAATAATTATTATAATAATATAAATATTTAATAATTATTACTATTCCTTCATTACTGTAACCACATACACTTCATATTACCGTCATTACTGTAATCACATACTCAACACAATACCTTCATCACAATAACCACATACACTACACACTACCTTCATTACAATAACCACATACACTACACACTACCTTCATCACAATAACCACATACACTACACACTACCTTCATTACAATAACCACATACACTACACACTACACACTACCTTCATTACAATAACCACATACACTACACACTACCTTCATTACAATAACCACATACACTACACACTACACACTACCTTCATTACAATAACCACATACACTACACACTACCGCTATTACAATAACCACATACACTACCTCTATTACAATTACCACATACTTTACTCACCTCTTAATTATTGTAACGATTTACACACTGGCTTCATCAGTAAATAAACTAAGACAAATATACAAATAATAATATATGTCATATGTTGTTGTTCAAGATTTGCTACCTGGAACAAAAAGTTCCAAGTAGCACGGGCTATGGTGAGCCCGTAGTGGTATATGTCATAATTTGTAAGACTACAAAAATAAAAAAATAAATATAAATTTAAATAAAAAATTTTTTAAGGTATATATTTTATTTTTTATTTTTTTATGGGATTTTATTATTTCGTGTTTTTTTTTTTTTTTTTTTTTTTTTTTTACAAGTGTGTAGAGGAGAGGAGACTCACTGAGAGTGGGTGGCACGGGAGGGAAGGGTCTGGACCTCCTTGCCACAGACCTTTGCCATCCAGTATGCCTGGGTTCGCTCCTTGCTGCGTCGGCGCTGGCTCTTGGTCTTTCGAAGAGCATGCCTCACGAGCTGGCGCTGGGCATCGCCAACGGTGAACACCTCATAGCGGCGGTCCATGATGGTTACTGTGGTCACAACACTGTTTATGCCAGAGACAGTGACAGAGATTCCTCGGAGTGGGACTTGATCTTCAGATCTAAGAACTCGAGGCGATCACTCTATCATCTGTATTACGGCGTCCCACATATATATATGTTTGGAACATATATTTATACTTATAAATGTGGCTCATCAGGCTAATCTTGGTGTTTTTTTGTCCATTATCCAATTGTGATCTTAATCTTTCTTAATATGAGAGATGCTAAAGCTCGGAGATGAGCCTTTTGTACTTGTTTTTGTTGTTTTTTGTTGAATATAATTAAATTTCTTGTAAGTAAATAATTATTACTAAGAAAAGTTAAGTCCAGCACTTTATGCCACGTCCACTGGTCTTGTACAGGTCGTGATATTACTGAACTGTCTACTGTTGAGGTTAACATTCTTGGTCAAATGTGGCCTTAATGTCCAAGTAAACCGCTGTCATCACTCGGCTCAGCCCTGGTATGTTGGTCCACAACATTTGTATACTGTCTAGGCACGCTTGGGGAACACGCTGCGGAGTTTCCGCGGGATTAAGTCGTATACCAGAGGATCTGACACTACATCGAGTTCTATTTCAGAGTTAAGCAAGAAGGCATCCCAGGCGAACGATGGGAGCGAAATGTGATGGGAAATGTTCAATTTGTAGAGAGGTTGGTTGGTTGGTTGGATGGTTAGTTGTATGAATGGATTATTAACTCTGTCTGCTACTGCTGTTCTGGTAGAACCCTCTTCTCTCATCTAAGCATGTGATTCCACTTCATCCCTCCTCATACTGCTAAAGCTATCTCCCTCAAACACACAATTCTCTTTGTTCTAGACCACATACTCTATGCTTCTGTAATGTATTACACACACACACACACACATCCTTAAAACTCCCAAGCCAATCTTGGCAGCAAAGTGGGTTGTCATTAGATCATCCTTCTCCTGATTGCTGGTTGCAACAGTTCCATCCTCTCGGTTTAGCGGCAGGATTGTGTGCTTAGATGAATATGCCTGCCGATCTTTATATAACTCTTTCACCAGTATACGACTGGTGAAAGATTTTACTTGGCTGTTCAAGTCCCCCTTGAGCAAGGCATTCCACTCAGTTGCGTCAAGATCTGAGCAAAATGCTGGCAAGTTCTCACTGTCCGAAAGCCTGATAGTTCGGACAGATGTTTTACCTCGATCTGTTGGGATAACCAGTGTAGTAAACACAGCCTGGTGGTCTGAAGGACCAACACATCCCATAGGTCTGCAATGAACTTTGCTTGCAGGAAGGTGAGATACGACAGGATCGAGGAACGAGCCTGATATGTGGTTGGAAAGCTCATAAAATTTTCGAGGTTGAAGACTGCTAAGCGTTCATAAAAATCCCCCTGTATGAGATACTGGCTGAGGTCACTGAACCGACAATTATAATGTGCTGACATTAGCAGGGAGTTTAGGTTGTCCATTAGGAAGTTGATTGGGGGAAGCACCCTGCCATTGAGGTCTGTACATTGCACATATGAGTATTGATTCACCAGGATTTATGCACATTTTGAAGACCATAATTTCAAGATGACCAAGGATGACCACATCAATGGGTTGGGCATGCACAGTTTTGCTGATACACACTGCAACAGCCCCTCCGTCACCCTGTTGTCTCGGCGCATTCCAAGATGTGTAACCGGCAACTTAAACAAAGTTCTTAGGAGTCCTGTCATCTAGAATTGTTTCTAGCATAAAAATGACATCACGACGATGAGTGTTCACAAAGCTGTGTGTGAGATCGCCAAGATTGGTAATGAAGCCCTTGATGCTGGCAAACATTATTGTAATTGACTCCTCATATCTGCGTTTTGTTTGAGAAGACAGCTGTGTATGGTGGCAGACCTCGCAGCTGGTGTGCTGGAGGTGTGTAAATCTGAGGTGCTGAGTAATGCACAACGCCATCTGCAGTGTTTGGGTATAAATAGTACGAGTGCTGACAAGTAAGAATGTGTACTTAGTCTGAGTATTTCTTTGAATTGTCAAAGATCATTTCTTTAAACATTTGATCTTGTCTATCAAGATTCCTTTTGGTTCGACATTAGTCCTTTTGATGGACATAAGTCTTCGATGGCAGTGATTGCACCTGCGATCACTCCGACAGGTTTCAGGCGTTTGACCCCCTGTGAATGCATTTAGAACAGGGCCTTACTATGAGGCTGGGAAGTTGTCCAGACTGATTATTGCCAGAGCTAAGCCACTGATTCAAGAGTTGAGACCCGTGATGTGTGTGTGCTCCTGGTGTTGACATTAATCAGAGCCTTGTTGAGGTTGGTGATGCAGTGCCTGGTTATGGTTATGTTGTGGCTGAGGGTGTTGAGGCCGGTGTTGAAATTGTTCAGGGCTTTGTTGAGGTTGGTGATGGTTATGTTGTGGCTGAAGGTGTGGAGGCTGAGAACGCTGGTTAGGGCGGACATGCCTACGCCCACTCCTTCTAAAGCATATTCTGGCAGTTAGTGTTATGATTTGGCCCTTTTACATATATCAAGTGATATATGGTTAGTCTCCATAGGTTGGCTTCCTTCTCACTTGCCTCTTTACTATAATATTACAGGAGGGGCGCTCGGCAGTGTCCAGGATAATCTCATACCCCCAACCACCATTCCTCTCCTCTTCCTTCCACCTCTCTTCACATGCCCCACTCTTCCTCCACCTTCCCTCCCCTCTTTACCCTTTCCCTCCTCTCCCCTCCCCTTTCTTACCTTTTTCTCTCTGTCTCCGTCTTCCCCGTCTCCCTCGCATCTTCCCCAGTCCCACCTTTGTTCCCACCCCATGTCCCTATCATCTCCCTCCTCACACTTGTCCTTACTTCACTCCCTTCTTTTCCGCTCTTCTCCGTCTGGCCTCCAATCTCCACCAGACAGCTATTTACATTTATATCAATATATAAAGAGGAATTGGGCAGGGGTCTTTGTTTTTTATCTCCCCTCCCTCCTTCCCTCCTCTCCTTCCTCCTTCCTCCCTTTCTCTCCCTCCCTTCCTCTCCCACCTACCCTCCCTCCCACCCCTCCTCCTGCCCACCTCTCCTTTTATTATTATTCCCTTGTCCCAATCTCCCCTCATCTATCTCATGTCTCCCCATCAGTGTAACATTTTCCTGGGTCACAATTTTTATGATTAACTCTACGGAAAACACGTCCACGATCTCATATTAAAATTCAAAAATATTACCTGAGGGGTTTATATACTGATATTTGTTAAAAAAAATAACTTAATCCAACCCCGACCATCCTACATCCAGCCCATACCCAGAATATTCCCACTGCAAAGTGGGGTGAGGAAACCCAAGTACGCGGCCAAGCGTTGCTGTGGCTCAGCAACACATGTGCGTTGCTGAGCCACTCAACCTTCCCTGTCCCCCAGTCCTCCCCACCATTTCCCCCTCACCCGTCTTTTCAGCCACCCAACCATTCCCCACTTCCCTGTCCCCTTTGTCCTCCCCACCATTCTCCATTCCCCCTCATCCCCTCGTCCCACCATCCCAAACTCCCCCGTCCCCTTGTCCTTCCTTACCATTACTCTTTCCTTCGTCCCCTCGTCCTCCCCACCATCTCTCACTTCCGTCACCTCGTCATCCACACCATTCCCCACTCCCTCGTCCGATGCCTTCCCAAATGGTCTGATATTCCCATCAGAAAATTGGGAACATCAAGTGATCTGATGTTTCAATCACTGAAATATAAGAAAAACAGCTAAAAAATAAAATGACAATATAAAAAAAAATAAACTATACTCACAAAATTAATGGTATGGTAAACAACACAGCTCAATTCCAACGCAGTTCATGCAAAATAAATAAATCAAAATGGAAAATAATCAAAATCTATGAAAATTCAATTTATCAATGCAATCACAAATATTGAAATGGAATTGTAACATATTTATTATAGCATGTGTGTTGCTCTTACATGCAACAGATGGCGCTGTTTTTCAAGAAAAAGCATAGTTTTACCTGTCATAGGAGTGGTATCTATACTTATACCTACGAAATGAACGGTATGGCAAACAACACACCTCAATTCCAACACAAACACAAACAAATTCACACAAATGTCACACAAACTAATTCAATAAAAAATTAAATATATCGAAATCTATGAAAATAAAATTTATCAATGCAATCGGAAACAATGAGATGGAATTCGTTACATATTTAGTATAGCGTGCATGTTGCTATTATGTGCAACAAATAGCACTGTTTTTCAAAAACGCATGTTTTTACCTGTCACAGGGGGGGCATCTATATAGTAGGTATATAAAAAGACGCGCCTACTTGAATGCAACGTTGTGTCAAAATTTCAAAGCAATCGGCGAAGAACTTTCGGAGATTTCAGTGTGTGTTGCTCTTACGTCCAACTGATGGCGCTGTTTTTAAAAAAAGCGTGTTTTTTCCTGTCACAGGTGAGGCATGTAAATAGTAAATGTATAAAAAGACGCGGCTATTCGAATGCAACGTTGTGTCAAAATTTCAAAGCAATCGATAAAGAGGTTTCGAAGATTTCCCTCATATGAAAAACACATGAAAACCACATGAAAAACACATGAAAAACACAGTTTTTCAGAAAAAGCATGTTTTTTTTACCATCACAGACCTGACATCTATAAAGTATGTATATAAAAACCTACTCGGGTGCGAATGGAACGTTGTGTGAAAATTTCAAATCAATCGGTGAAGATCTTTTGGAGATTAGCGATTATGCACAAACGAAAATTTACATTTTTATTTATATAGATGAGTAGGAGCCATGAGGAGGATTCTATACCCACTAACTTGGTACCCCCCCAAGCTATCACCATAAAAAAGCTACGCCACAACATGGTCAAGAGCAATGCAACTTATGTGGGACATTTGGGGCTTGACTCTAATCATTTAAATATTAATATAGTAAAATCAATTACGAAGGACCACCTGCTTTTATAGTAAAGAGGGAAACTGAGAAAATATGATCATTAGAAAATTCCTAGATGAACCAGTTACTATGGATAAAATACTAGAGAATATGATCACTGAAATAAATAGATGAATAGATGTCAAATAAATCTCAAAATAAACAATACCCAAATTTGTAACAAATTAGATGGCAAATTCCTTGGCATTCTCATTGACCACAAGCTGAATTTCCAGGGACACATTCTAAACATATCAAAAAAAGTTTCAAAAACTGTGGGCATTCTTTCTAAGATCAGATATTATGTACCACGCCCTGCCCTGGTGACTCTCTATTACTCCCTTATCTATTCATATCTCAACTATGGTATTTGTGCTTGGGGCTCTACTACCCAAAATCACTTACGTCCTCTAATTACTCAACACAAAGCTGCTATTAGGACAATATCCAATTCTGGCCCCAGACATCACTCGGTACCCCTACTCAAATCTCTGAATATGTTAGACATTAAGTCACTGCACATTCTCTCATGTGTATTGTACATATATAAAACGCTAAACTATAATGCCAATCCTGATCTCAAAAGCTTCATAGAAGGTTGTAACAGAACCCATGAGCACCACACCAGAAATAAATACAGTTTTGATATTCCTAGAGTACGACTTAATCAAACCAGAAATGCTCTATAAATCAAGGGGCCCAGAATGTGGAATGACCTTCCCAACCATGTTAAAGACTGTACCTCTTTCAACCAGTTTAAGTTAACAACGAAGCTATACCTAATAAATACCCTGTAACCCACCTTACCCCTCTGTTGTCAACCCATGTATGTTTTTTGTTTTTTTTTGTTTTTCAAATCAACGCTGTTTGAATGTAATTTTCTGTAATAATTTGTAATTGTATTTGTGCTGCTTTTTCAACAATGTTCCCCCCTCTTTTACCTCTATTTTTATTTGTACTCAACACATCTTATTCTTTTTACCCATTAGTTTTAAGCTTTAGTCATTAATGTTTTTCCTGCCCGAAACGCTTTGCGTAATAGTGGCTTTAGGCATTGTATGTACTAGCTCTATCTATAAAGCCAACAAACTTTGTAAAATCTCTTTATGTATGTACCTTACCTAAATAAAAATTATTATTATTATTATATTATAAATAATTAATGGGCTGTATAATTAAATGAATCAAAGCCTCAAACACCTACATTGGGGGGATATTACTGGAACTCAATACGTCCAGGAACTAGTGTGGTTCATTCACCAGTCCAAAGTATAATAATCTAATCCTATGAATATTTATAGAGTCATTATCTTTATCTTCAAAGAGAACATAGACTACGAACATGAAATAATAAGTATAATAAACACATCCAATGAACAGTCCAATGTTCATCCAATGAACAGAGTTCTGCATGTAAAGGAGTACAGATAATAATCAAGGAATACAAAAGGAATGTTAGCTTAATGACGATTCCCCAGAAGTTAGTTACGACTCATCTTCTGATTCCCCTGGACTCGTCATGGAACACTGGGAGTTGACAGTGTCTTTGCCAGGCAATGAGCCAATCTTACTCCCACCAGCAATGCAGTGAACTCCATTTGAGGTAAAGATCTCTTCTTAATGGGAGCAACTCTTGCTTTAGATGTGAGTAAAATTGATTGTGCACTATTAACTAAGTAGGCTACTGCGCCGTATGCTTTGCCAGAGGCATCGCAGAAAACGTGCAAATTGGTGGGTAAGTTTGGTCCTGAAGCATTACGAGGAAATTTCAAAACGCCTAACTGATTAAAATCCGTTGAGAGTATCTGCCATTTAGCTTGTAACTCACTTGGTAACGGATCATCCCATCCCATATGTTTCTGCCAGCACTCCTGCATTAGGAGTTTGCCCCTTATTAATATAGGACTAAGTAGGCCTAAAGGGTCAAATGGTTGACTGACAAACGAGCGCAGTGTTCTCATGTTAAGGGTTGAGTTATCAGTTTGTACTGACTTGACATTCATCTCGTCAGTACTGGTGTTCCATTCCACACCTAGAACCTTTAATTGATTGGGTACCTGATAACCTGGAAATTCTTTCTCGATTACCTGGTTGAGTAATTCATTATTTGAGGCCCATGACTGTAGTGGCATATTAGCTCCTAATAGTTCAAGGTTAGCCTCATGGTAGATTTCTACCAGATCAGTTTGATCATTAGTGGTTCCCTGGAAATTGTCGACATACAAGTTGTCGCTAATGTCTGCCTTATAGGGGCTGTTCGATTTCCTCAAATGTGTGTCTAATGTTGCTTGCAAAAGAAACGGTGAGGACGTAGCTCCAAATAATACTGAGGCAAAACGATATGTGATGACTTCACTGTTAGGATCCAGTGGATCCTTAATCCAGAGGAATTTTGTGTAGTTACGATCTTCCTCCTGCAAACCTACTCGGAGGAAAGCTTTGCTGATATCAGCAGTATAGGCGAAAATACCAGTGCGAAATCGTAACAGCACATCATGTAGCCTTTGGGTTAGGCTAGGTCCCGTTTGGAGACATTCATTTAAAGACACACTGCTTGGCTTTACTTTAGCACTACAGTTAAAGACAATACGAATAGGTGTTGTCAATGAGTCTTTCACATCACCACAGCGTGATGAGGTAAATAATGACCTATCTTTCGGTCATCGTTATCAACAACTTCAATAAATTTACTGTTAAGTTGTTGTTGGATGAGTTGATGATACAGGTTCAGTTTGTCTGGCTGCTTCTGTAGTCGTGTTAATTGAGACTGCAATTGTGAGGCTGCCATAAAATAATTTACTGGAAGTTGTGGATGATCCAACTTCCATGGGAGTCTTACCCAGTATTGTTTATTTTCATAGACAACTGTATCCAGGTATTGCTGGTAAGTCCACGTATCATCAGGACTTGGTTGTTCAGGGATAATACCTAAAGTGTCTAAATCCCACAAACGATGTATTGGTGGGTCAGACTCAATATCTTCAGATATTTCTCTGAAACGTAGGGGTGACTGTTCCAAGCCTAGTCACGCCACTGTTATGTTATTAGATTGTTGGTTTGTGGACGCTGGATTTTGTCTGAAAAGCACCGGTCCAGTAAGCAATTTGCCTCCTGCAGACGACAACAAATTCATTCCGTGTTGTCTAGTGCATCCAGTTATAAATTTGTAATAATAATCCGCACCTATAAGTATTCCAACATCTGTGAGGCAGTCAGAATTTATTTTATAATCTGCTAGCCTCATGCGGTTTCGTCTAAGATGTCTCGCAGTGCGAGCTAACCCAGTGACCTGCAGGTCTGTAGGAAGTTTATCTACTACTACCGCTTGTATTGGACTAGTAGAAGATCCGAGTCTCACTAATACCTTAACTACTTTGTAGTCACGAGGTCCACTATTTGACAAGAAACCAGAAATATTTAACCTCACACTTTTGGCAGGTTTTAAATTTAACTCATCTACCAACTGTTGCGTAATGAAGGTTTTCTGTGAACCTTGGTCAAAAAGACCTCTAGTGTTAATTCTAGATCTTCGGTTTATTAGTCTAAGTTGAGCTGTAGGCAGAGTAGTATTATTGCCTGACTCAGTAGCAAGTACATTTACTTCTTGATGCACTTTGCAATATTGCACTGCGGTAGAATTCGTGGAATTCTCCCCAGTGGTCATGGTTGGTGTAGAAGATTTTCTACATAAGGCGTAGTGGTGTACACCTTGGTTGCATCTATTGCAGGAACGTAGCTGCACTACACATTTTTTGGGATCATGAGAGCCCATGCACTTGGTGCACTTGTGTATTTCTTGCAACCTTTTAACCCTAACATTATAAGTAGGATAAACAGAGCATTGGTAAGTGGTATGTCCTTGATTGCAGAACAGACACCTTCTCTGGTTAATAGACTTAGTCTCTTTAGTAGACAAGTCATTGGTTATCTCAGAAGGAGACACCGAATATGTACCTACATTTCCACTCCTTTTCCCAGTGGATGGAGTAGTTTTGGATTTATATTTATTAGACTTATTCAAAGTCTGTTTAGGTTTGACTGAAATATCAGTATTAGTTGGTTTAGACTCAGGTTTAATTTTTTTCATGAGTCTTCAACCTGTTAACCGTTATTCTCAATCCCTCGAATATTTGGTCAAGAGTGAGAAACTCGGTATTATAATGTGAGCAGAGCTCTGTCAAGACATTTCGAGGTAATTTCCTCTGCAATAGTAACTTGATAGACCATTCTGAAGCAGGTATATTAACTTTAGTACCTAAGGCCTTTACTAGAGACTCTACTTCTAGTCTGAAGCTTTGAAGTGATTCTGGTCTACTATTTGGTGCATTCAGATCTAGCAATTGATCTACTGTTCTATAGGGTAGCTATACTTAACTCTTTGTTGCAATAGTTCAACTTCAAGAGTTTTATAGCTTCCTCATAATTACTCTCATCAAGAGTGAGGTTATGTATGACCTTTTTAGCCTCTCCTTTGAGAAGACTAAGTAGGTATGAAAATTTAGAAACCTTGTCTAGAGACGGTTTCTTATGGATGTGAACTTCAAATGAAGTCCAAAAATTGTCCCAATTTTCTGTATCTGATCCTGAAAATGTAGGTAAGTCTAAGGTAGGTAAACGAACCTCTGGTAGTTGGTTATTGAATTGAGACCCTGTGTTACTGGTATTGGATCCAGATTGTTTTGCTAATTTAGATAAAAGCCTGTAAATTATATCTTGAGTCTCCTCTTCATACTGGGAGATACCGTCTACAATTTGACTTACTTCATCAGGATCGGTTTCTACAGTATTTAGTAGAGCAATATAATACTGACTTGTAGACTTGATTTGATCAAATTTCAGATCAGCCACTCTAACTGATGTCTCTTAAGTGATAAGAGTCAATGGGAGTATCTTTAGATAAGCCCTCAGCCTTGTTAATTAATCTGGTCAAATGACCTTTAAGGCCAATGTAGGTTCTCCTTAATTGCTCAGGAGTAGCAATGTTGGGCTTGGGTCCGAACTTCATGGGATTAGTATATGTATTACTAATGAAGCTTGGGTACTTGTTCATTAGTGGACAAGTAACATTAAATATAGCCTAATTGAAGGTGGCTAATTTATACTTTACCTCACTTGAGGTTAAATGTACCTACCTAACAACAAGTAGCTAGATATTTTGTGCACTGCCTGAACTTCACCATTAGTTCTCGTCCGGTTAGCTCTTCTATATCACCATCAGAGTTAATGGAGATTATGCAGCAATACACAAAATAGATACACAAAATAATGAATACAAGAGAAATATTATGGAGACACTCCAATCAGAGTTATCTCAAAGTTTAATCCCACCCTGTTTAGGGTCAGCACAAATAGTATAATACATACACAACTGACTAGCTTAGGTCTAGTCGTGATAATTCCTAACTAAGAACTATAAATTTATTTAGTCTGGGCTTGTACCAAATTCAGCACAATCTCAGCCTAAATTCTACCTAATAATATTGGTAAAGATTATTGTGGTGCAGTAAAGTGAATATAATTGTGCTGTGTTTTTGGGTTTTTTGTTTTATACGAGTGTACTTGCATACACAGGTGAAACAATTATGTACAGTTAAGTTTGGCTTGCTAGCCACAGCCGTTTGTGATGGTTGATGGTGTTGATTAACTTGTCAACCACATGCAACCTAGACTCACCTGACAAGTGTACACCATCTCTGGTCAGGTTTTGTCTATAAGGTCTGGCTGTAAATTGGATATAAGTGGCATCCAATCTCACTCGTTTTTTCAGCCTGAAATTTATGTACTTAGCAGCTCTCTGGTAGTATTCTGGGGTTACTCCCCAACGATTATCTTGACTTGGTTGGCGAGGTTCCACTAATGTGAATACTACCGAATTACTGATGAGCTTGAAAGAAGAAATTATGGTTTTAAGGTGTTTGATCACCTCAGCTGGATGACGAGTGGGATGGATGTCATTACCACCTTAGTATATAATGGTTAGATGGTGAGGCCACTCTAACGCAGGTGTTAGTGTGGAGTTGTTATAAAAGTTATGAGCTGTTGCTCCTGGTGACCTAAAGATTCTCACTTCTGTGTGAGGTATAGGTCTAAGTGTTGTGGGTAATTGGCTGTGACCCACTAAAGCTACCTTATACATGAGGTGAAAGTAGCAATATGTTGGTGTGACTTAGACTAACTGATGTGTTACACTGTTGGTTGCCACAATTAATTAAATAGTTAGTCTAGCTTATATCACACAAGGATTAGTTATTAATAATTAGTATTTGTAATTATAAATTTATGCCTATCTGATTCGATAAGGACCATAATGTGGGACATTTGGGGCTTGACTCTAATTATTTAAATATTAATATAGTAAAATCAATTACGAAGGACCACCCGCTTTTATAGTAAAGAGGGAAACTGAGAAAATATGATCATTAGAAAATTCCTAGATGAACCAGTTACTATGGATAAAATACTAGAGAATATGATCACTGAAATAATTAATGGGCTGTATAATTAAATGAATCAAAGCCTCAAACACCTACATTGGGGGGATATTACTGGAACTCAATACGTCCAGGAACTAGTGTGGTTCGTTCACCAGTCCAAAGTATAATAATCTAATCCTATGAATATTTATAGAGTCATTATCTTTATCTTCAAAGAGAACATAAACTACAAACATGAAATAATAAGTATAATAAACACATGTTAATCCAATGAACAGAGTTCTGCATGTAAAGGAGTACAGATAATAATCAAGGAATACAAAAGGAATCTTAGCTTAATGACGATTCCCCAGAAGTTAGTTACGACTCATCTTCTGATTTCCCTGGACTCGTCATGGAACACTGGGAGTTGATTAACATGGGAAATGACAGCTCGGAGAATTCTTCACACACGCTGTAAATTAAATTGGTTTCAGTAGTAACAAATTAAACTACTAGAAATCTATATTCAAGAAAACGAGATTAAACATCAGAGAAAATAATGACCTGTAGTTTTTTATTGTCGCACGGCGTCACGACAAGCTACCCAGCTATAAACCCACCCCCTATATGATGCATCAAATAAGGATCAAGGTACTTAGCTAATATGGGCACTGTGTAAGTTAAGGCTTGCCGAAGTTCGCGTCCTAGGTTCTGGTCTAGCCTATCCTAGATACTGACGCGCTTCACTAGCCAGTCACTTGGAATTACATAGAAGTTATTTAAATGACACTGACACCAGTGAAGGTATTGTCTGCAAAGGTTCTTCACACCTCACAGTGGCGACTTTCTTCTAGAGATTTGATGGCGTCTACCCTGATGGCTGGGTAATGGCGTCTCCTCGTGAGCGCTTCGCCACGTGAACACGTCTGCTCGTGAACGTTTCTACACGTGGACTGGCGTCTCTTCCGCCCCGCTCCGCGTCCCGCGTTTGTTACCCAAATTATTTATTATGGATATTATCATTTCTCGCAGTTGTGCTTGAAATGCTCGGGTTAGGACGGGTTTATTATTTGGAGGAGTTAAATATTATTATTTGCCCGTTTTATGATAGTAAACGAACAATGGAGAAGAATTAAAGTCTCTCCAGGGCGTTCACGCGTGACGTTAATTTTATTACTAGATAACAGCTATAACTATAAACGCTCTATTTGGCTTTAGTTGGAGATCAGTTTATCTGTAATTAATTATCACACAGAACACCGTTGTTTATAGAGAATCAAATTCAATTCTCAGACACATTGGATATAAATGTGTTTATTAAAATGGAATCTGACGCAATACTAGCGTCGGGTGACGTAAGAATTCTAGCCTTATTGTACAGATGTAATTATTAGTACATGTGAACTCTACGTTGGGTTAATTTTAATCACTACAATATTAGTAGAATTAGTAATAATTAATGAGAATACAACAGTGTTGTATTTAGTGTTGGAAATTTCCAACAACTTATGATACCAGTGAATCCTCTAAGGTTCCTGAGGCTTACAACTGAAGCAAAATTAGCGTTTCAAGCATGATGTACAAAGGATTTTCTCATTATTACATTACGTTAATGTGATTTCATTGTACATTTTTATTATTAGTAATGATAATGTCTTCTCAGACATAATAACATAGGATAAAAAACCTTGGGAGTTATGGGATGTGAATTGAGCGAGATATCCAGGAACTTTGTTTCCTGAGTAGTATGAATATGGGTGACTATGTGCAGGTTGTGCCCTGTTCTTTGTATACTTTTTGTCTTTGCCATTATGGTATTCGTGTATTCTTCCTGTCATTCTTCCTGTCATTTTTCTGTAATTATGATGTGGCACTCTGGTGCCTCTTCTTGTATGCTTAACTTTATGTGCCTTGCTTCTGCCTGTTAATCATGTGTATGTATTTTGTATTTTTGTTTGTGTTAACGCTTCCCAGTTCTGTTTGTGTTACTTGCTGTTCTGTTATTGTCATGTTACTGTACTGTTCACGGTTTTGTCTTTATTTGTTCTGGTGGTTCGGCACCCATGTTTTTATTATTGTATTTATTTGTATTTTTCCATTATAAATATAAAAAAATATGCTCGCTGGCTCGGCTCTCTTACTTCAACAAGTGGGACTTGTAACCAACCCGAGCAAGGACAAGATGCGGTGTGGTTAACTGTTAATTTAATCTAGAATATTTTGGTAATTCTGGAGCCAAAACAGCCAACTGAATTTCCTAAACCAATAAAACTATTTCTTCACACCCAGACAATTCCACTTGAGTAGTGGGGAAGTTTATATATAACCAGAGGTACGTCCAAAGCCGAGAACACTCCAAGCTCACCTTCCACTCTCCAAAGTATTAGGTTCAATAGAGATATATAGTTTGTTGGCCAATTTATCAATGCCTTAATTTAGACAAAAGTTGGAACGGTTATAAGTGTGACACAACACCAAAATAGGTTGGTGAAGATTGTTGCATAGTTCCACCCTTCCTCATTACCTGATCATACTTACCTGTTTGTACCTATTTGGTCGACAGTACTATTATGTAGTGATGGACCAACAGTAAACTAATTTTTGAAATATTAATTTCACAGTCCCCAAAAAGCTAAAATCAAAACATAAAAATTCCCATTCCTAGTACTGCACCTATATGTAGTACATTAGGCCTAAAATCGCGAGAATTAGGCCTAGGATTGCTAGCAAAGGTTAGGTTAGGTAAGCTTATACATGAAAGTTATTATTGAAAAAGTTTCCAGTTTGTCAAAATTAATTAATACAAAAAATGAAATTTCTGGTGGTCCATCACAACATATTGGTAGTGTCGACAAAATAGTTACTAAAAGAACTTTTACAATATGAGGAAAGTCAATATTGTTACCTTGTTAACCATGAACTATGAGTGTGTGTTGACAGTCACAAATCGCATTGGTAAAGTGTGGTACAATTTTTATATATATTCATATAAATTTCATACAATTTTCATATTTTTTACGTTAATTAAAAGTCTAGAAAATTTCCGTTTGCAAGAGATGATGTGAGTGGAAGCCAGTGTGGTCAGCAGAGCCGGGTACAAGCACTCGGATACCTCCTTCAAATCAAGCTAAGTCATCTATAGCAGATTCCAAACACGTCTTCATCTTAAGCACGGATCATGACGTCATTAATTCGTCTCTTCAACTGGGGGGGGGGGGGGGCAAGGTTTGAGGGTTGTGATGGTGTAAAGTTTCCAGAACGATAACTGGTGACCATGGTGTACAGTCTGTGATGGTGGAGAGTTACCAGGACGCTAAGTTGTGACCATGGTGTACAGACTGGGATGATTTAGAGTTCCCAGGACCCTAAATGGTGACCATGGTATACAGACTGGGATGGTTTAGAGTTCCCAGCACGCTAACTGGTGACCATGGTCTAGAGACTGTGATTAAGGAGATACCTGGTTGATACCTGGTTGATGGGGTTTTGGGAGTTCTTCTACTCCCCAATCCCGGCCCGAGGCCAGACTTGACTTGTGAGAGTTTGGTCCACCAGGCTGTTGCTTGGAGCGGCCCGCAGTCCCACATACCCACCACAGCCCGGTTGGTCCGGCACTCCTTGAAGGAAACAATCTAATTTCCTCTTGAAGATGACCACGGTTGTTCCTGTAATATTTCTGATGCTCGCTGGTAGGACGTTGAACAACCGGGGACCTCTGATGTTCATACAGTGTTCTCTGATTGTGCCTATGACACCTCTGCTCTTCACTGGTTCTATTCTGCATTTTCTTCCATGTCGTTCACTCCAGTACGTTGTTATTTTACTGTGCAAATTTGGGACCTGTCCCTCCAGTATTTTCCATGTGTATATTATTTGGTATCTCTCTCGTCTCCTTTCTAGTGAGTACATTTGGAGAGCTTTGAAACGATCCCAATAATTTAGGTGCTTTATCTCGTCTATGCATGCCGTATATGTTCTCTGTATTCCCTAAATTTCAGCAATCTCTCCTGCTCTGAAGGGGGAAGTGTGTACTGAGCAGAACTCAAGACGGGACAACATAAGTGATTTGAAGAGTACAACCATTGAGATGGGATCTCTGAACTTGAAGGTTCTCGTAATCCATCCATATCATTTTTCTGGCTGACGCAATATTTGCTTGGTTATGCTCCCTAAATGATAGGTCGTCGGACATCATTATTCCCAAATCCTTGACATGCTGTTTTTCTACTATGGGCAGATTCGATTTTGTTTTGTACCCTGTATTATGTTTAAGAGCCTCATTTTTACCGTATCTGAGTACCTGGAACTTATCATCGTTAAACATCACGTTATTTTCTGCTCCCCCCCCCCCCAAAAAAAAAGGAAACCCAATCGAAAGGAGAGTGCACAAGACGCTAACTGGTGACCATGGTGTCCAGCCTGTGATGGTGATGAGATCCCAAGACGCTAACTCGTGAACAAGGTTTACAAACTGTGATAGTGGAGAGTTCCCAGGACTCTAATTGGTTCCTTTCATTGTTTGTTGATGGTGCAAATATTATATGGGGGATTAAGACAGAGGAAGATAGAATGAGGCTACAAAATGATCTAGACAAACTGAGTGAATGATCAAACAAATGGCTACTAAAGTTCAACCCGAGTAAATGTAAGGGAATGAAACTAGGCGGAGAAAACAGGAGAACAGACACAGGATACCGAATGGGAGATTAAGTCCTTCATGAAACGGACAGAGAAAAAGATCTAGGAGTTGATATCAAGCCAAACCTGTCTTCTGACGCCCACATCAAAAGAATAACATCTGTGGCGTTTACAAGGCTGGCTAACATCAGAACTGCCATCAGGAACCTGTGCACGGAATCATTCAGAACCTTGTATACCGCATCTATAAGACCAATCTTGGAGTATGCGGCCCCAACATGGAGCCCATAACTTGTCAAGCCCAAGACGAAGCTGGAAAAAGTTCAGAGGTATGCCACTAGGCTAGTCCGAGAACTAAGAGGAATGACACACAGGAATCACAATATCGTGATGCATCAAATGAACAAATCCACAAGGGATTTGTGGATTCGTGGACCCCCCCCCCCCCACCATCATTGTGGATTTGTTCATTTGATGCATCACGCTATTGTGATTTCTGTGTGTAATGAAGTAAGGGCGAAGAGGTAGAACAGCTTATTGATAGAGCTCGAGTGCATGGGGGAATTGTGTAAAACCCTGGTTTGTGTCTCGGAGAGGCTGCAGGATCGAAGTAAGCTCAGCAGAACTTCTGGTTGCAATTCTTTTGGCCATGTTGTAGCTCAGTCGATTAAGGCAGCGGCTGGGATCCTTTCAGACGTAGGTTCGAACCGTCGTCACGGCCCTTGTGGATTTGTTCTTTAGGAGGCATGAGTTACGATGACAGGCTGCACGACGACACTGGAAGACAGAAGAGCAAGGGGAGACATGATCACTACCTGCAAAATTCTCAGAAGAATTGACAGGGGGGTAGATAAAGATAAACTTTTTACCACGGGTGGTACGTGTACAAGGGGACACAGGTGGAAACTGAGTACCCACATCAGCCACAATGACGTTAGAAAGAACTTTTTCAGTGTCAGAGTAGTTAACAGATGGAATGCATTAGGCAGTGATGTGGTGGAGGCAGACTCCATACACAGTTTCAAATGTAAATATGATAGAGCCCATTAGGCACAAGAATCTGTACACCAGTTGATTGACAGTTGAGAGTCAGGACCAAAGAGCCAGAGCTCGACCCCTGCAAAGAAAACTAGGTGAGTACACACACACACACACACACACACACACACACACACACACACACACACACACACACCAGCATGACAATGATTTACTGAGGAGATGGTCTATTATAATACAAGGATTATTCGAATCTGGGGCACCAACCAGACAAAAAAGAATAGAGATGGTAAAATATGAATTGCATGAGATATTGAGGTGTATTGGAGCAGGAATGGCAAAACACGAGGTGGATATCAGCCGCCGGGTTGGACCTTACAATTGTACCAAGAATAGACCTGTTCTGGTTCAATTCTCCAATGAGGAGGCTGTGGAGTACATAATGAGGAACAAGTATTTACTCAGAGGAAGTGAAACCCATTACAATGTGTTTATAGAGAGGATTATGACGAAAGATGAGCAAATAGCTCACAAGAATAGATGGCAAGCACAACACCGAACTAGCCTTTCAGGTAGTCTCACCTCCCAGGTCACCTCCCAGGTCGCATCCTCCCCAACTCAGCCCTCCTATTTCTCCCCCCCCCCCCTGCCTCAGCCCCCCAAAACCCCCCTGCTTCATCCACCCAAAACCCCCCTGTCCCTTCCCATTTGCACCTCCCCAGCGATTCCCCTGCCCCTACTACATCACACCTGTCAACGACCCCAGTGGGTCAAGCCATGCCCTCCCCAAACCCACCTTCCCATCCCCCCCTCCCCTACTACCCCATCCTACTCCCCTGCCCCTTCTACCCCATTGCCTTCAATTCCATCTACTCCATCCCAGCTTCCACTGCACCCCTCTTACACTCACCCCCAAACCCCACCCAACCCTCACCCCTCCTATGCACCTCCAGCCCACATTTAACCCCTACTCAACCTCTAACTTTAACTTTAACCTCAACCTTTAACTCAACCTCTATTTGACTCTCAGTCTCACTCTATTTCTCAACCCCCCCATGCTATTCAGACCCCTAACTTTCAGGCCCATTATGCCCTTCCTACCCCCCCTAGATGCCCAGACCCCATTCGCCTACCAGGCACTCCCAGGCACCCCCCTAGCACCCCCCCATTTACCCCCACAGCCCCCACTCGCCCCCCAGACACCCCCCAGTCCCCCTCAGACCCCCGGTGAAAGGGGGAACTCTGACACCCGAGTTTCCAAGAAGAGTCACAAGGTTTGGTACACCAATGCTTATCGGGTAGCCAATAAAGCAGAAGAGATAAAAGAAAGAGTTAGTGAGGCAGACCCAGACATAGTAGCAATAGTGGAAACTAAAGTAAATGGCATGATCTCGGATGCAATCTTTCCAGAGGGGTACCAGGTGATAAGAAAAGAAAGGACACAGAGACAGGGAGGAGGAGTGGCACTCCTAATAAAGCGGAAATGGAAGTTTGATGAGCTGGAAAATCCGAGTACTAATGAAAGCACGAGCTTCATATATGGAACTCTGACAGTGGATGGGAAGAAGATTGTAATCTTGATACTCTACAATCCCCCACCAAACAGTAGATGGCCCAGGCAGGAGTACGAGGACAGCAACAGCACATGTATAGATGAACTGCAGAGGGCAGCAACTATAGCGCATAGAATGAGAGCGAAGCTGATGGTCATGGGGGACCTAAATCACAGAGAGATAGATTGGGAAACGAGGAATCCCCATGGCGGGGAGGAGACCTGGGGAGCGAAGCTGGTAGACGTTATTGACAGGAATTTCCTAACACAGCATGTGAAGGAAGATACTAGGGAAAGAGGAGGGGTTACGCCCAGCCTATTAGATCTCATTTTCACCCAGAATGTAGAAGACATCGAGCAGTTGGAACATGAAATGCCACTAGGAGCCAGTGACCATTGTGTCCTAGTCCTTAACTACATGATGGAGCTTAAAATTGTGACCAAAGGACAAGAGGTCCAGGAAAGAAGACTTGATTACAGAAAAGGGGACTACAGAAGGATAAGGTACTACCTGGGAGAAGTGATGTGGGAGGAAGAACTTAGAGGAAAACAGTGCAAGGTATGATGAACCAAGTCATATGGAAATGCAAGGAGGCTGAAGAGAGATTTATTCCAACAATAAAGGAAAAAAGCAGGAGGGAATATAATAACCCATGGTTTAATAGACAGTGTCAGGAAGCAAAGGTGAGAAGCAGGAGGGAGTGGAGGAAGTACAGAAGACAAAGGACAGAGGACAACAGGATTAGATGTAACAGAGCTAGGAATGATTACAATAACATAAGACGAGTGTCGGAAAGAAATTATGAGAATGATATTGCGATCAAAGCGAAAAAGCAACCTAAATTACTACATAGTCATATAAGAAGGAAGATGTCGGTAAATGACCAAGTGACAAGACTGAGGAAAACAGAAGGGGCATATACAGAAAGCGACAAGGAAATCTGCGAGGTACTGAATGCAAGTTTCCATGGAGTGTTCACAACCGAGCCTGAGCAGCTCCCATTGTTAGAAGCGATTACCCTAGATGAAAGACTATCAGATATAGAGGTGACAGCAGAGGAGGTAATAAAACAGTTGACAACACTGGATGCAAATAAAGCTGTTGGACCAGACAAAGTATCACCGTGGATACTTAAAGAGGCAGCGCAGGCTCTCAGCGTGCCTCTGGCAATGATCTTAAATGAGTCACTTATGTCGGAATAATTGCCCAGTTGCTGGAAGGAGGCAAATGTCGCACCGATTTTCAAGAAAGGTGATAGGGAGGAGGCACTAACTACAGACCTGTATCACTGACAAGCATCCTCTGCAAAATACTTGAAAGAATAATTAGGCTAAGACTTGTTGAGCACCTGAAGAGCATTGGGTTTGTAAACAAGCACCAACATGGGTTCTGGACAGGGAAATCATGACTAACGAACCTCTTAGAATTCTATGATAAAGTAACAAGGCTAGGCAGGACAGAGAAGGCTGGGCAGACTGCATATTTCTTGACTGCCAAAAAGCCTTTGATACAGTACCGCACATGAGACTGCTATACAAACTTGAGAGGCAGGCAGGAGTAAGCGGAAAGGCCCTAGCATGGGTGAAGAACTACCTAACAGGAAGGAGCCAGAGGGTAATGGTAAGGGGCGAGAAGTCAGACTGGCGAACAGTAACAAGTGGAGTACCTCAAGGATCGGTGCTGGGACCAATCCTCTTTCTAATTTACGTAAATTATATGTTTATAGGAGTGGAATCATACATGTCAATGTTTGCGGATGACGCAAAATTAATGAGAAGAGTTGTGACAGACGAGGATTGTAGGATCCTCCAAGAGGACTTAAACAGGTTGCAGAGATGGTCAGGGAAATGTCTACTGGAGTTTAACACCAGTAAATGTAAAGTTATGGAAATTGGATCAGGTGATAGGAGACCAAAGGGACAGTACACAATGAAGGGAAACAGCCTACCTGGAACGATTCGAGAAAGAGACCTGGGAGTGGATGTGACACCTAATCTAACTCCTGAGGCACATATAAATAGGATAACGACAGCAGCGTACTCTACACTGGCGAAAATTGGAACTTCATTCAGAAACCTAAATGAGGAGGCTTTAAGGGCGCTTTACACTGCATACGTGAGACCCGTCTTAGAGTATGCCGCGCCATCATGGAGCCCCCACCTGAAGAAACACATAAAGAAACTGGAGAAGGTTCAGAGGTTTGCGACGAGGCTTGTCCCAGAGTTACGAGGGATGGGATATGAAGAGCGTCTGCAGGAACTGAACCTTACGACACTAAAGAAAAGAAGGGAGAGAGGAGATATGATAGGGACATATAAAATTCTCAGGGGAATTGACAAAGTGGAAATAGATGAAATGTTCACACGTAATAATAACAGAACGAGGGGACATGGGTGGAAACTGGAAACTCAGATGAGTCACAGAGACGTTAGGAAGTTTTCTTTTAGCGTGAGAGTAGTGGAAAAATGGAAATCACTTGGGGAACAGGTTGCGGAAGCAAATACTATTCATACTTTTAAAACTAGGTATGATAGGGAAATGGGACAGGAGTCATTGTTGTAAACAACCGATAGCTGGAAAGGCGGGATCCACGAGTCAGTGCTCGATCCTGCAAGCACAAATAGGTGAGTACACACACACACACACACACACACACACACACACACAGGGGTGTATCTAGATAGATCTAGGGGTGGTTCTAGATAGAAAACTATCACCTGAGGACCACATAAAGAATATTGTGCGAGGAGCCTATGCTACGCTTTTTAACTTCAGAATTGCCTTTAAAAACATGGATGGCGATATACTAAAGAAATTGTTCACGACCTTTGTTAGGCCAAAGCTAGAATATGCAGAGGTTGTGTGGTGCCCATATCTTAAGAAGCACATCAACAAACTGGAAAAGGTGCAAAGACATACTACTAAGTGGCTCCCAGAACTGAAGGGCAAGAGCTACGAGGAGAGGTTAGAGGCAATAAATATGCCAAAACCAGAAGACAGAAGAAAAGAGGTGATATGATCACTACATACAAAATAGTAACAGGAATTGATAAAATCGATAGGGAAGATTTCCTGAGACCTGGAACTTTAAAAACAAGAGGTCATAGATTAAACCAGCTAAACACAGATGCCGAAGAAATATTAGAAAATTTCTTTTCGCAAACAGAGTGGTAGACGGTTGGAACAAGTTAGGTGAGAAGGTGGTGGAGGCCAAGATCGTCAGTAGTTTCAAAGTATTATATGACAAAGAGTGCTGAGAAGACGGGACACCACGAGCGTAACTTTCATCCTGTAACTACACTTAGGTAATTACACACATGTGGGTGGGAGGTGGCCCAGTAGACAGCGCTCTAGACTCGTGGACCTACTGACCGAAGTTCGATCCTTCGGCACCGCCGGAAAAACAAATGGGCAGAGTTTCCTTCACCCCTGATGCGCCTGTTACCTAGCAGTAAATAGGTACCTGGGAGTTAGACAGCTGCTACGGGCTGCTTCCTGGGGTGTGTGTTAAAAACCAATAGTAGCTGGTAACAGTTGATTGATTGACAGTTGAGAGGCGGGCCGAAGGAGCAGAGCGTTACAAACCTTACATCCTGTGGAAGTTAGTTTCAATTATAAATTGTTGGTGGACACAGTGGACAATGTTTGACAGGAAACAATCTACAGCTGATATCTGGGAGGCCGCGAGTCACCAGTAATACTCCGCCCAGCAAAGTAGTTCCTTCTCAGCTGGAGATTGTTAGGAATGATGTGAACTGGAATAGCCTAACTATGTGAGGGAAAAATGGACTCAATCAAAAAGCATGCATTAGGACTATGGTAAATAAAGTCAAAAAAGTGTTTGAATGCAAATGTAAAGAATAGAGTATAAAGGGGCAATGACGCAAGAGAGGTGGACGCCATCTTGACGTGAGGGGAAGTGGATCATTGACGACCAGACCTTGCTTTTCTGAGGGTTTTTCTCCGGCCGCACAGTCAGATAAACCATCATTACCTGGTATCAGGGTTGCAAGATAGGGTAGAGCAGTAATGCAGTCTTTGGTGATGTTTTATAAGAGAGAGAACAGGTTTCCTAGAGGTTTATATATGTGTGTCACCGGTTGATAGGTGTGGTGGCTGTGTGCATGGTTCCAGGTTTGGGACTGTCAGCCATAGGGTAACCAGAGCCCGCTTGGGAGTTTTTATTATTACAGTATGACCTTGAGTTGTTAGGAGTACAAATTATTATATATATGTTGTCATGTGTCTTATACATATAAATTTGTGTTGGATCCATTCTTAGCACACTAAGAATGGATTTGGTAGCACAACAAATTGTCGGCAATCCTAGTGTTAAGGTTTGAAAGCTTCAAAAAAGGTTCTATCCCAGTGGCTGTTAGCAAGCACTATGGGCTATTATTGCACATGGGAATGGTGAAGACGGAACTGCTAAGAGAGATAATGATGCACTGGGTAGATGAGCAAATTCTCCCACCGGAAACATTAGAGCAACCCCGTCCACCAGTGGTGCAAATGTTGTAACTACAGGAAAGGTGGAGACTCAGATGCAGTGGCAGGCAGAATTGGAACTGAAGAAGTTGAAGTTGGAGGCAGAGCAAGCTCAGAAGAGGCTAGAGGCAGAGCAAGCTCAGAAGAGGCTAGAGGCAGAGCAAGCTCAGAAGAGGCTAGAGGCAGAGCAAGCTCAGAAGAGGCTAGAGGCAGAACAAGCTCAGAAGAGGCTAGAGGCACAGCAAGCTCAGAAGAGGCTAGAGGCAGAGCAAGCTCAGAAGAGGCTAGAGACACAGCAAGCTCAGAAGAGGCTAGAGGCAGAGCAAGCTCAGAAGAGGCTAGAGACACAGCAAGCTCAGAAGAGGCTAGAGACACAGCAAGTTCAGAAGAGGCTAGAGGCAGAGCAAGCTCAGAAGAGGCTAGAGGCAGAACAAGCTCAAGAACTAGCTATGAAGAGGTTAGAAGTGGAACAAGCTCAGAAAAAAATTGAGTTAGAGATTAGGCTAGCAGAATTGGGAATTTGATCAGAAAATACCGGTGTTGTTGATTTAGGAACACCTGGGCAGTTAAAGGTTAACAAGAATGTCAAGTTTCCTCTATTCTGTGAGACTGACCTAGACCAATTATTCACTCACTGGGAAAAGTTGGCACGGAGTATGGAATGGCCTGAAACACAATGGGTATCTCTTCTTCAAGGTCAGGTGGTGGGAAAGGCACAGAGGATATTTGCAGCTATGCCTTTGAGTGACAGTTTTGACTATGACAAGTTAAAGGCAGCCATCCTTCCTACATCTCAACTTGTTCCTGAGGCTTATGGGCTAAAGTTTAGATACTGAGACGAGACCCAAGTCAAACTTTGGTAGAATTTGCACAAGAGAAATATAATATGTTTAATTCATAAATTCTTAGATGCTGAAAAAATAGGGCTCTGGACTCTTAAAAATTTACTCTTAATAGAAGAATCTTTATCTTGCATACCTTTACCTTTACCTTTATCTTGCATACCCTTGAATCTTTAGCAGAGAGCCGGTCGGCCGAGCGGACAGCACGCTGGACTTGTGATCCTGTGGTCCTGGGTTCGATCCCAGGCGCCGGCGAGAAACAATGGGCAGAGTTTCTTACACCCTAGGCCCCTGTTACCTAGCAGTAAAATAGGTACCTGGGTGTTAGTCAGCTGTCACGGGCTGCTTCCTGGAGGTGGAGGCCTGGTCGAGGACCGGGCTGCGGGGACACTAAAAAGCCCCGAAATCATCTCAAGAAGAAGATAAGATATACCTTCTAATGTAGCTTTATATTTGGCAGAGAAATTACCCAGAGATATTTATGAGTTGGCCAAATTAGCAGATTAATATGAGTTGATGCATAAAGTAACGTTTAAAAATTAAATTCAATCAAATAGACAAGGATCTGGTCGAGCACTAAACTACTCCGTCAGATATGGGCCCACATGTACCCAACAGCAGGTCAAGGAAACACTTTTTCAAAGGTGCCAGGTGGTAAAAAGAGTAATGTGAAACCCAAAGAGGATCACACTAGTAATAAGCCTCACCCAGAGTTGAAACAGTGTTCCTACTGCCATAGGAAGGGTCATGTTGTTAAGAGTTGTTGGTTTCTTCACCCAGAAAAGAGGCCTCTGGCACTCAGTGTGTGATGAGAGAAAACCCAAATGCGTACCAAAAATAATGGGAAAAAAACACTTGCTATTAATCATTTTGTAGAGTTTATATCAAATGGAAAATTACAGTGTGCAAATGGTTTGTGGCATGATGTTAAAATTTTGAGGGAAACAGGAGCATCCGAATCTTTACTATTAGAGAGTGTTTTACTATATATAGTGTACAGAGACTGGGGAGGCAATAATTATACAGGGAATCACTGGAGATGTCCAGACTGTACCCTTGAGGGAATTAAACCTTGTCTGTGATTTTATTAAAGGCAAAAGTTTAGTAGGTGTTAGTTCTAAATTACCAGTTGCTGGCATTGATCTAATTGTGGGGAATGATCTTGCTGGTAATCGAGTTAGAAGAGATGACCACCCATTAATGCTAACTAAGCCAGAGGTGATTAGGGCATGGACAGATCCTGAGGAGAAAATAATGTACCCAGCATGTACTGTGACCCAGTCAAAATCAGAGTCTCAAATATCACAAACTTCCGATAATGTAAATCAGGAGACAAAATTAGAGGTTAACAAATTAAATAGTGAAGTGGATCTCGGTGACACTTTTATGGCCAAGTTGGAAGAAGCAGATGGGAACAGGATGGGAAGCATCTCCACCAAACCACCTAGGAAAAAGGGTTGGGGAGAGTGTAGTCCAGTTACCACATCTGGCTCTTCAGACTTGAGATCTAAATATAATTTTATTTATCAGCAAAGAACTGATCCCACGTTGACTGACTTGCATAATAAGGCAGTAACTGATCTAGAAGCAGAATCGGAGGCTATGACTTATTACTACACTAAAGAGGTGTTGATGCGGAAGTAGAGACCTAGGAGCTCACCTGTGTCACACACTTGGGAGGTAGTTAATCAAGTAGTCCTACCGAGGGGTTATAGAGAAAAAGTGCTAAGTGTAGCCCATGATTCACCAATAGGCGGTCATCAGGGTATTGCGAAAACATATAGTAAATTAGGCAAGTATTTTACCTGGCCTGGATTAAAGAAAGATGTCATCCAGTATTGTAATTAATGTCCTGTACGTGTAAAAACTGGCAAACCAAACCAGGTAATACCAAAAACCCCTTTACAGCCAATTGGGGTGGCTGCGGAACCTTTTACTCATATTATCGTTGATGTAGTAGGCCCATTGCTTAGAACCAAGAGTAATAATATATATATAAAATCACCATACTGTGTCAAACTACACGCCTTACTGAGGCATTCCCTGTGAGAAATGCTACAACGAAAGTGGTAGTAAGGCACATATGAAATTTTGTACTATTTTTGGTTTACCAAAAGTAATACAGACAGATTATGGGGCCATTTTCACTTACAAAGGTTTTCAGCAGTTTTGTGGGGAGTTTGACATCCTCCATAAGACATCCACTACTTACCATCCTGAGAGCCAAGGTACTTTGGAAAGGATGCTCCAAACCCTTAAACAAATGCTGAGAACCAGTTGCAAGGAAATTGGCAGAGACTGGGATGATGGTCTTCCACTGATGCTCATGGCACCGAGGGATACTTTTCAGGAGTCCCTGGGGTGTTCACCCAACTCATTAGTTTTTGGCCATGAGGTGAGAAACACACTAACCATCTTAAGAGATGAGTTGATCGGAAATCCGGAAAGTGTTGTGCAGGTAAACTATATTCATGACTTACAAGATAAGTTAAACAAAATCAGGGCTAAAGCCTTTATTCATCTTAAAGAAGCTCAAGAAAAGATGAAGGCACAATATGATAAAAAAAACAAAGCAACGACATTTTGAGGCAGGTGATAAAGTGGTGGTACTAATGGTACGACAGGGACCAGCATTGTTGCATAGGTTCCAAGGTCCTTATACAGTGATAAAGAAACTCAGTCCCACCAATTATGTAATCCAAACACCTGATCTCAAGAGAAAGGAAATAGTAGTGCATGTGAATAGGATGACGCTAACACAGAAGGGAACTACCAATACCAACCAGGTGCTTAGTGTAGCCCATCTAGATGAGAATAATGGGGAATGTGATTTTGATAATGTACCTAATGCTCATGTACCTTATTTTAGCAATGGGGAGTGGTTGGCTAATGTCCAGAAGTTGGTGGAACATTTGTCACCAGAGCAGAAGCAGGATTTGGAGCAGTTGATGACTTCTCATGCAGACATCTTTGGCGATATTCCCACCCAGACGACAGTTATTCACCATGACATCAAAGTGACAGACAACCAACCAGTCAAGTCACACCCCTATAGTCAATCCTGCAAAGCTGAATCTCACCCGGAAAGAGGTCGTCTACATGCTTTAACATGGATTGGTGAGACCTAGCAGCAGCAGTTGGAGTAGTCCTTGTATCCATCCTTCTTAGTTCCAAAGAAGGATGGAACTCACAGGTTGGTCATTGACTACCGTAAGCTAAATGTAATGACTGTTGATGATAACTTTCCAATACCTAGATTAGATGATTGCATAGACAGTGTTGGTAAGGCCAAGTTTGTAACCAAACTAGATTTGTCAAAAGGGTACTGGCAAATTCCTTTAACACCAAGAGCACGGAAGATGAGTGCATTTACAACTACAGATGGATTGTATGAATTCACTGTAATGCCTTTTGGGCTGAAAAAAGGCCCCAGCAACTTTCCAGCGTCTTATGAACTTTGTGTTAAAAGACATACCACAATGTAGAGCTTACTTGGATGATATTGTAATTTTTCACAATAATTGGGAGGACCATATGAAAGGTTTAGCTCAACTATTAAAATGCTTAAAGGAGGCTAATTTAACTGTAAACTTACACAAATGTACTTTTGCTAGAGCTAGTATTTGTTACTTAGCATATGAAGTGGGAAATGGGAAGGTGTTACCACTCAAAAATAAAATAAAAGATATATTAGAGTATCCAGTGCTGACTAGCAAGAAGGAGGTACAAAGATATCTAGGAATGTGTGCTTATTATAGGAAGTTTTGTAAAAATTTTGCAGCAATAGAAGCTCCTTTGATAAATTTTCTATGTAAAAATGTAAAGTTTAGATGGTCTCAGGAATGTCAGGATGCATTTACTAAATTAAAAGGAATGTTGTCATCTGGTCCAGTGTTAGCTACTCCTGTCTACTCTAAGCCATTCAAACTATATATAGATGCTTCGTATTAGGGTGCTGGTTCTGTACTAATGCAAGAAGATGGTGAGGGTATTAATCATCCAATACATTACTATTCTAAAAAGTTTACCAAATGTCAACAGAATTACTCCACAGTAGAGAGAGAGAGGCTTTGTCATTATTACTAGCTGTTAAAAGATTTGACATTGATGCATCAACCAATACTGTTGAAGTGTTTACTGACCACAACCCCTTAACATTTATTGCTAGCATGAAGAACTCCAATCAGAGAATTGGAATTAAGTTGGTCTTTATTGTTGCAAGAGTACAATCTAGTCATCAAACAAAATTCCATGAAAATTAAATGTAGTAGCAGATGCACTTTCTAGATTGCCTAAACCTGGGGTGACTTAGGGTTGTACTACTGCACAGAGATGTATATATTATTGTGTATCTATTGCTTATTATATATCATTTACTGTTTCTTTACAATTATCATGAAATCTGTTTGAGGTGTTAATCTTATGTGAAAAAAAGTGAAATTCATTTATGAATTTCTCATTTTTTCTCCACGGGGGGGGGGGGGCAGTGTTACGAACCTTACCTCCTGTGGAGGTTAGTTTCAAGTGTAAAATGTTGGTGGACACAGTGGAGAATGTTTAATGGGAAAATATCTACAGATGATATCAGAGAGGCCGCGAGTCACCAGTAATACTCCGCCCAGCAAAGTAGTACCTTCTCAGCTGGAGAATATTAGAAATAATGTGAACTGGAATAGCCTAACTATGTGAGAGAAAAATGGACTCAATCAAAAAGCATGCATAGGGAATATGGTAAATAAAGCCAATGAAGGATTTGATTGCAAATGTAAAGAATAGAGTATTAAGGGGCGATGACACCATCTTGACTTGAGGGGAGGTGTATCGCTGACAACCAGTCCTTGCTATTTGTGGGTTTTTCTCCGGCCGCACAGTCAGATAAGCCTTCCTTTGTATCTAAACAGGGATGCAAGATAGAGTAGAGCTGTTATGCAAACTTTGGAGATGTTATATATGAGTGCAGGTTTCCTAGAGGTGTAGATATGTGTGTCACTGGGTTGATAGGTGTGGTGGCTGTGTGCAAGATTCCAGGTTTAGGATTGTGCGCCTTAGGGGAGCAAGAGCCCGCTTCGGGTTATATTATTGGCCCTTCTGTTGTAAGGAATAACATTTCATATATGTAATAGCATGTGCCTTATATATATAAATTTGTATCTTTGTACTAGGATGTTTTCATTTCCCCTTGATTTTCCCCTAGACTCAAGTAAAATTTTCTATTCCCCAAGATAACATTTAAAGGTCCACCACCACTAAATTCTTGACAGGCCTCTATGTCACACAACTATGACAAAATTCCTTGACACAACCCATGACAACGGATAATGTAGCCCCAATACACAAAAATGATGACAGGAGGCACTGAACTACAGGCCAGTGTCCTTAACTTGTATACCAAGCAAGGGGATGGAGAAGATCGCGAGGAAAAACCTAGTAACACATCTGGAGAGAAGGGACTTCGTGACAACCCAACAACATGGGTTCAGGGAGAGTAAATCTTGCCTAACAGTCTTAATAGAATTCAACGATCAGGTAACAGATTAAGCAAGAAGGAGAAGGATGGGCGGACTGTATTTTCTTGGACTGTCGGAAAGCCTTTGACACAATACCCCATAAAAGGCTGATGCATAAGCTGAAGAAACAGGCAGGAGTAACTGGTTGGGCGCTCCAGTGGATAAGGGAGTACCTAAGCAATAGGAAGCAGAGAGTTACAGTGAGTGGTGAGATCTTAGTTTGGTGTGAAGTCACCAGTGGAGACCCCACAGGGCTCTGTACTCGAACCTATCCTGTTTCTGATATACGTAAATGATCTCCCAGAGGGTATAGACTCGTTACTCTCAGTGTTTACTGACGACGCCAAAATTATGAGAAGGATTAAGACAGAGGAGAACAGCTTGAGGTTTCAAGAAGACCTGGACAAGCTGCAGAATGGTCGAACAAATGGTTGTAAGAGTTTAACCTAGCAAATGTAATGTAATGAAGATAGGCGTAGGGAGCAGGAGACCAGATACAATGTATCATTTGGGAATCGACTTGAGAATGGTCCAGGACGGACCGAAACGTTGTCGTCCCTTCACCTTCTAGTGTGTGGTCTCGCCAACATTCTTTACCCACGTTATTGTGACTCATCGCCTGCATATCATTTGGGAGATGAAATACTTCGAGTCAAAGAGAAAGAGAAAGGCATGGGGGGTTGATATCACGCCAGACCTGTCCCCTGAAGCTCATACCAAGAGGTTAACATCAGCAGCATATGCCAGGTTGGCTAATATAAGAACGGCCTTTAGAAACTTGTGTAAGGAATCATTCAGAACTTTGTATACCACATATGTCAGATCAAACCTAGAGTATGCGGCTCCATCATGGAGTCCATATCTATTCAAGTATAAGACTAAACTGGAAAAGGTTCAAAGGTTTGCCACCAAACTAGTACCCGAACTGATGGGTATGAGCTACGAGGAGTGACTACTGGAAATAAACGTCATGTCACTGGGAGACAGAAGAGTTAGAAGGGACATGATTAATACATACAAGATTCTCAGAGGAATTGATAGGGTAGATAAAAGACAGATTATTTAACACAAGGGGCACACACACTAGGGAACACAGGTGGAAATTGAGTGCCCAAATAAGCCATAGAGACGTTAGAAAGAATTTTTCAGTGTCAGAGTAGTAGACAAATGGAATGCATTATGAAGTGATGTGATGGAGGCTGACTCCATACACATCTTCACGTGTAGATATGATAGAGCCCGGTAGGCTCAGGAACCTGTACATTAGTTGATTGGCAGTTAAGAGCCGGGACCAAAGAGCCAGAGCACAACTACCGCAAGCACAACTAGGTAATTACACACACACACACACGGTGCTCACGAGAAGCACACAAGGTAGGTGATCCAGTGGATAAGGGAACCCTTAAACAACAGGAAGCAGAGTTACTTTAAGGGTTATTCATTCCCGTGAGTCTCAGTGTTTGCTGATGATGCTAAAATTATGAGAAGGATTAAGACAGAGGGACAGCTAGAGACTATAAGATGACTGGGCCGACTGAAGGAATGGTCCAACAAATGGCTACTAGAGTTCAAATCAAGCAAATGTAATGTGACGAAGATAGGTGTAGGAAACTGGAGGCCAAACACAAGGTACCAGTTGGAACGGGAAATCTCTCAGGAATCAAGAGGAGATGAAATATCTTGGGGTTGATATCACGCCAGACCTGTGCCCTGAAGCCCACGTCTAAAGAATATCATCAGCGGCATATGCAAGGTTGGCAAAAATAAGAACGGCCTTTAGAAACTGAGGTAAGGAGTTATTCAGAGTCTTGTATGTCAGACCAATACTGCAGTATGCAGCTCCAGGGGTACATATCCAATCAAACACATGGGGCTGAGTGGACAGTGCTCTAGACTCATGGACCTAGGAACCGGGGCTCGGTCCCCGCACCCGGCGGAGACAGATGGGCAGTTTCCTTAACCCTGATGTCCCTGTTACCTAGCAGTAAATAGGTACCTGGGAGTTAGACAGCTGCTACGGGCTTCTTCCTGGGTGTGTGTGTGTATGTGTGGAAAAAAATAGTAGTCAGTAACAGTTGAATGATTGACAGGTGAGAGGCGGGCGGAAAGAGCAGAGCTCAACCCCTGCAAGCACAACTAGGTGAGTACAAAACGAAGTTAGAAAAGGTTTAGAGGTATGCCACCTGGCTAGTTCTCGAGCTGACGGGTATGAACTACGAGAAAAGATCACTGTAACTAAACCTCACGACACTGATAGACAGAAGAGTTGTGGATGACATGATCACCACCTATAACATTCTCAAGAGGAATTGACAAGGTAGATAAAGATAAACTATTTAGCATGGGTGGTACACAACCAAGGGGACAGTATATTTAAATATACAAGAGTTTTTACATTCTTCTACAGCCACTAGCACGCATAGATTTTCGGGCAAGTCCATAATCCAATTTTTTTCCCTGGAATACGACCTACCAAATCGTTTAACAACCAGGTACCCATTCACTGCTGGGTGAGCAGAAGCTACTATTAAGGATTGGCGCCCGGTCAATCCTCCCAGGCCATGATACGAACCTAGGCTAAAGCGCTCACGAAACGCCAGACGAGTGTGTTACCACTTCGCCACAGGGACTACTAAGTTCAAAACTTAGTACCCAATTGAGCAACAGAATCATTAGAAATCACTTTTTCAATATCAGGGGAAATTAACATTTGGAATGCATTAGCCAGTGATGTGGTAGCCTCGGCTACCATCATCTTTTGTATGGTCACTGATGGTTGAGTGATTAAGGCCTCCTGTACACCAGTTGCTTAGTGCTCCTGGCAGAATGGGTTCAAGTCACTTTTGGGGTGTGGAGTTTTCAGTTGCATATATGCCTGGGGACCATTCAAGCTTGTTCGCGTTTGTGTTGCTCACGTGGCCCCCCAAAGTGAGGTGATTTGATAAAATACCTATGCCTAAGAATACCATCAAAGTGCCGTCGGGATGATGGGCAAATAGCCTCTGCTACCATCATCTTTTGTACAGTCACTGATGATCGAGTGGTTAAGGTCTCCTGTACACCAGTTGCATAGTGCTCCTGTCAGTATGGGTTCGAGTCACTCCTGGGGTGTGGAGTTTTCAGCTGCATATATGCCTGGGGACCATTCAGGCTTGTTCACATTTGTGTTGCTCACGTGGCCCCACAAAATGAGGTGATTTGATAAAAAAATTATATCCAATATTACCATCAAAGTGCCGTCGGGATGATGGGCAAATAGCCTCGGCTATTTGTTATATAGCCTCGGTTTAAGCAGATATATAAGCTAGCTAAGCAACAAAGTAAAAGAGCTTGGAGACATTATAGAAATAACAGGATATTTGAGAGCAGAGAAGGTTACTAGAGAGCCAGGAATGAAAACGTCAGGGTGAGAAGAGAGGCAGAATGTCAATATGAAAACGACATAGCAAGCAAGGCTAAGACTAGACCCAAATTGCTGCACAGCCACATCAGGAGAAAGACAACAGTGAAAGAACAGGTAATGAAACTGAGGATATGGGCCGACAGATTCACTACAAACGACAAAGAAGCGTGTGAGGAACTCAATTACAAATTCCAGCAAGTCTTTACATTAGAGCAAGGAGAAGTTCCAGAGATAAGTCAAGGAATAATTAACCAGGCACCACTAGAGGAATTTGAGATTACCAGTGGAGTAAGGATGCTTTTGCTAGAGTCGGATGTGACAAAAGCTATAGGCCCAGATGGAATGTCACCATGGATACTAAAGGAAGGAGCAGAAGCACTGTGTTTGACACACTCCATGGTGTATAACAAATCACTGAAAACAGGTGAACTGCCAGAAATTTGGAAGAGGGCAAACGTAGTCCCGATATACAAGAAGGGGGATAGAGAGGAGACACTGAACTACAAGGCCAGTGTCCCAAACTTGCATACCATGCAAGCTAATGGAGAAAATTGTGCGAAAAAAGCGAGTGGAACATCTGGAGCGAAGGAACTTTGTGTCACAACACCAACATGGTTTCAGGGATGGCAGGTCATGCCTCGCAGGATTAATTATATTCTACGATCAGGCAATAAGAAAGAGAAGCCTTTGACACAACCACACCAGAGACTAGTGCGAAAGCTGGAGATGCAGGCAGGAGTCAACGGGAAGGTGTTCCATTGGATAAGGGAGTACCTAAGTAACAGAAGGAAGCGAGTCACTGTGCAGGGTGAGGTCTCAGATTGGCGAGACGTCACCACTGGGGTCTAGCAGGTTTCAGTCCTTGGACCCATACTGTTTCTTATATATGCAAATGATCTTCCATATGGTATAGAATCATTCATCTCATTGTTTGCTGATGATGCAAAAATTATGAGAATTAAGACGGAGGAAGATAGTATGAGGCTACAAGATGACCTAGACAAACTGAATAAATGGTCCAACAAATGGATATTAAGGTTTAACCCGAGAAAATGTAAGGTAATGAAACTAGGCAGTGGACTCAGGAGGCCAGACACAGGATACCGAATGGGGGAGGATGTCCTTCATAAAACGGACAGAGAGAAAGATTTGGGAGTTGATATGACACCAAACCTGTCTCCAGAAGCCCATATCAAAAGAATAACATCTGCGGTTTATGCGAGGCTGGCTAACATCAGAATTGCGTTCAGCAACCTGTGTAAGGAATCATTCAGAACCTTGTATATCACATATGTAGGACCAATCCTGAAGTATGCGGCCCCAGCATGGAGCCCGTACCTTGTCAACTACAAGGCGAAGCTACAAAAAGTTCAGAGGTATGGCACTAGGCTAGTCCCAGAACTAAAAGGCATGAGTTACGAGGAAAGGCTGCGAGAAACGTACCTCACGACACTGGAATACAGAAGAGTAAGGGGAGACATGATCACTACCTACAAAATTCTCAGAGGAATTGACAGGGTAGATAAAGATGAACTGTTTAACACGGGTGGTATGCGAACAAGGGGACACAGGTGGAAACTGAGTACCCAAATGTGCCACAGGGACGTTACAAAGAACTTTTTCAGTGTCAGAGTAGTTAACAGATGGAATGCATTAGGCAGTGATGAGCTGGAGGCTGACTCCTTACACAGTTTTAAATGTAGATGTGATAGAGCCCAGTAGGTTCAGGAATCTGTACACCAGTAGATTGACAGTTGAGAGGCAGAACCAGGAGCCAGAGCTCAACCCCCGCAAGCACAACTAGGTGAGTACAACTAGGAGAGTACACACATTGGATTGGAAAACTGGAATAGGAAACAAACATGGCCTGGGGAAGACGTAACACAGAGGGAGGAGAAGGACAAGATGTTTCTCTTCAGGAGATACTCTTTCAAATGTAGAGAGAAATCAGGGAGGAACTACAGGTAATAGGGGAAAAGGTAGCCAACCTGCAGGATGAACTGACTGAGGCAAGGGAGGAAATTAAAAGCCTGAAAGAGACTCCTCCAATTCCAGACTCGATCCAGCCCTCAGGAAGATGGTAATGTATCTATAGAAGGGACTTCTACACTACAACCCTCATTAGCAAACATGCTTAGAAGGACCCTGGAAGTTGTCTCTGCGGTATAGGAAATTGCCATGGAAGTTGGTACTTCTCAGGAAGCAGCAAGATGCACTAGCCAACTGATAGAGAGGAAAAGAGCAGTAATTGTAGTAGGTATTAGGGAGCAAATAGGGGCTACTCCAAGAATGAGGAGAGATATGGACAAAGCCACAGTCAAAGAAATCCTTAAAGGGGTACAGATGGAGAGGGAAGAACAGAATATAGAAAAGGTGTTCAGGCTTGGCCGGTACAACAAGGACCAAGATCGATTGATAAAAGTGGTTTTCAAAAGCGAGGACACAAACAAAGAAATTTTAGCAAAGAAGAGCAGCCTACTCAATGAACTGAAGTTCATAAAGGTATTCCTGCAGCAGAGGGATATGACCAGAAAGGAGAGATTGAGGGGCAGGAACGAGCGCAAGGAGAGGGACAGGAATCAGGGAACCACAGCCCAGAACCCTACGATCCCAGAAGGGAGTGGGGAACCCTCCACAGGCAGTTCAACAGCCGCACTGGGAGGAGGATCACAAAATAGAAGCCCTACCTGTCCCAGCCCCTACGTTCCCCCATCACCCTAAGCCCTCCCTTCTTCCCCACCCCCCTAAGCCCTCCTTTCTCTTCCATCCCACTAAGCCCTCCTTTCTTCCTCACCATCCTCTCTTGCTCCCGACAAGCCCTCTTTTCACCCCCTCTCCCTCATGCCCTCCTTTCTCCCACACCCTGCCAAGCCCTTCCTCCCCTCTTTTCACCACCCTCCCAAGCCCTCTTTTCTCCCCCACCCCTCCAAGCCCTCACTTCGCCCCATCCCTCTCCAAACCAGATCCTCCCAGCCTCCCCACAACCCAGGTCCCACTTACCCTCAGCCCCCCCCCCCCCCCCACTCACAACCCAGCACCCCTCTTCCCCCTCCTCATCCCAGACCCTCCATGTTTACTGACTCCAGTGGAATCAACACAAACTGAGGATGGACCGAAAAGAGTCAGCTTCAAGGTGATGTACTTGAACATAGATGAGATTACAAGCAAGGCGAGTGAACTTAGGGAAAGAGCACAAAAAATTAACCCAGATGTAATTGGACTCATGGAAACAATACTGTCAGAAATCATGATGAATGTGGTGTTCCCCGAGGATTACACTGTAATAAGGAAAGAAGGGGAGGGTAGGGGAGGAGGCGGAGTGGCCCTACTCATGAGAAAGGAATGGAGCTTCGAGATGGTTATCCCAGGCTGTGAAGGGTTTAAAGACTACATAACAGGCACCAAGACAATGGGAGGACCAAGAGTAGTAGTAGCAGTGATATATAACCATCCACCAAATGACAGAAGACCCAGACAAGAGTATGACAAACAACTTGGCAGTTAACAACATAATTGAGAGGGCAGCCTCTGTTGCCTGTAGAAACCGATCCCATCTGCTCATCATGGGGGACTTCAGTCATGGAAGGATAGACTGGGAGAACAAGGAACAGCCTTGAGAAGAGAAAACATGGAGAGCTAAACTACTGGAGGTGGCAACAAAAAACGTTTTAGGCCAGCATATCAGGGAACCCACAAGAATGAGGGGAAACGATGAACCAGCGAGACTCGACCTAGTTTTCACTGTGAATGACTCCGACATAAGGGAAATTGACTTCAAGGCCCGAGTAGGAATGAGCGATCACTGTTTGAGTATCTGGTTGATGAAGGGTTAAAGTACTCGAGGAAGGGAACTGATAGCAAAAGGCAAGCATTCCGTAAGGGAAACTATGAAGAGATAAGAAAATTCCTAGCCGAAATAACATGGAAACAGCTCAGGGGAAAGACAGCCCAAGACATGATGGACTACATCACGCACAAGTGTAAGGAGGCAGCAGAAAAGTTTATCCCGGACCTAAAGGAAAAAAATTAAATGCAGATGAGAAACCGATTGTTTAATCAGAGATATAAGCTAGCTAATCCGGGTAGATGGGACTCGATAGCCTGGGAAGGCAGCCCATCTAGTTAAAGGAAAACCCTGATTTTAAACCTCTGCTGCTTTGCGGCCCTACCCCTTTTTGGGGACGTTTCAGGAGTAAACCTCGAGGAAAAATCCGGAGTTGCAGCCCCTAAGGCAGTTCGTTGTTGACGTCGACCTTGTTCTGGCAGCTCCTGCGGCGTTGCTGGAACCATGTGTATTGGCATTTGCCTTTCTATTGGATAATTTCAGCAACGTGGAGAGGGGGGACCTGCTGCATGGGTAACAGCTTCTCCTCCATATCTACCTACCCAGGCTTTGTGCCCTGTCAGGGCGCAACTCCATAGTCTTCCGAGACTGAAGGATGCCTACTACTATTAAGCTAGCTAAGCAACTAAATAAAAGAGTGTTGAGAAACTATAGAAATAACACGACACTTGAAAGCAGAGAAGGATACCAAAGAGCTGCGAATGAATACATCAGGGTGAGAAGAGAGGCAGAAGGGGAAAATGAAAACGACATAGCAAGCAAGGAGAAGACTCAACCTAAATTGCTGCACAGCCGCATCAGGAGAAAGACAACAGTGAATGAACAGGCAATGTAACTGAGGATAAGGGCATGCAGATTCACTACAAACGACAAAGAAGTGTGCCAGGAACTCAATAAGAAGTTCCAGGATGTCTTCATATTAGAGCAAGAAGAAGTTCCAGAGATAAGAGAAGGAATAGTTAACCAGGCCTCACTAGAGAAGTTTGAGATTACCAGTGAGGATGTAATGATGCTTTTGCTAGAGTTGGATATGACAAAGGCTATATGTCCAAATGGAATCTCACCATGGATACCAAAGAAAGGAGCAGAAGCACTGTGCCTGCCACTCTCCATGGTTTATAACAAATCACTGGTAACAGGTGAATTGCCAAAAATTTGAAAGACGGCATACATACAGACGGCATACAAGAAGGGGGATAGACAGGATGCACTGTACTATAGGCCAGTGTCTCTAACTTGCATACCATGCAAGTTAATGGAGTAAATTGTGCGAAAAAAAGCAAGTGGGACATCTGGAGCGAAGGAACTTTGTGACACAACACCAACATGGTTTCAGGGATGGCAAGTCATGCCTCACAAGATTAATTGAATTCTACGATCAGGCAACAAGAATCAGGCAAGAGAGAGAGGGGTGGGCACACTGCATATTTTGGATTGCCAGAAAGTCTTTGACACAGTACCTTACCAGAGACTATTGCGAAAGCAGGAGATGCAGGCAGGAGTGAAAAGGAAGGTACTCCATTGGATGAGGGAGTACCTAAGTAACACTCAACTGCAGTCAATAAGTTGCATGAACAATGTAGAGACAGACTCAAGGTTCTCAGAGAGGTAGTGAGGTACAGCACTAAATACGGTGTTAATATTAGAATAGCAAAAATGATGTTCTTAGCATATATAAGGTAAACTATCATGCACCAGCTTTAGTCCTGCAAAATAGGTAAAGTATTGATAGACTGGAAAAATGCAAAATGAAGCACTCAGAATTATATTTGGCTGTCCTATATCTACCAAAGTTCTCAATATGCCGAAAGAATTAAATATACCTAGCATTCGAGATAGAATATTTGAAATGAGGGGACTAAAGCTTCTGTGAAATAACAAAAACAACATTGTGTCAGTTGAAATGTTAGAACACGTACGAAATGGAACCAGCGAGTCTAGATGGATTCAAAGAACAGCCACCCAAGTTAAAATGATGGGACTGCACGATATATATACAGATGAAAGAGTACAGCACTTTCTTCCCCCCCTGGCAGATAGTACCTTTTGACATCCTGACGCCTGCATACCCCCTCATGAAACTAACCACAAACAACCCTCATGCTCAGCTTGCTACTAAATTAAGCACCATAGAACACATTCACAATATACAAACTAGAAAAAAAAATAACACAGACAATATACACTGACGGATCACTCAATACAACTATTTGGAGGGTAGGAAGTGCTGTTATTGCTCATCAGCCTGGTGGCAGCACCATTGAAAGGAATATACGAATTAGTAACTGGGCATCCACAATGCAAGCTGAGTTGGTAGCAATACTGGTAGCACACGAAATTATTGACAACACAGAAGTAGACAGCTGAATTATTTCCGACTCCCTTTCCTCACTACTAGCAATAAACAGTTTGCAATCAAATAATAACGTGCTTGTCTCGGAAGCCAGACATAGATATATGTCTGCTTTTGACAGAGTACCCCATAAAAGGCTGTTACGAAAATTGAAACAACAGGCAGGGGTAATAGGTAAGGTGATCCAGTGGATAAGGGAGCTTCTAAGCAACAGGAAACAGCGAGTAACTGTGAGGGGGAAGACATCAGATTGACGAGATGTCACCAGCGGAGTCCCAGAAAGCTCTGTACTTGGACCCATCCTCTTGCTAATTTATGTAAACGATCTTCCAGAAGGTATAGACTCATTCCTCTCAATGTTTGCTGATGACGCAAAAATTATGGGAAGAATCAAGACAGATGATGATAGACAGAGACTACTAGACGACCTGGACAGGCTGGAGGAATAGTCTAGAAAATGGCTACTAAAGTTCTATTCAGGAAAGTGCAGAGTAATGAAATTAGGCAAAGGACAGCAGAAGGCTGAACACAAGGTACCATCTGGGAGGTGAAATCCTACAAGAATCAAATATAGAGAAAGATCTGGTGGTTGATATCACACCTAACCTGTCCCCAGAGGCCCACTTCAAAAGGATATCCTCAGCGGCATATGCTAGACCAGCCAACATAAGAACTCCCTTTAGAAACTTATGTAAGGAAGCGTAAAGGAACTTACCTCATTTACATAAGTTCTTATGTAAAGGAGCTGAAACTAACGTTCCTGGAAGACAGAAGAGTAAGGGAAGACATGACGACCACCTACAAAATTCAAAGGGGAATTGACACGGTGGACAAAGACAAAATATTTAGCACAAGTAAGTAATTATCAAAAGAAGGCACCAAACCGGGAAGGCTATGTAGCACCATCAAATGCGCAAAATAATCAGAGGGCGCTAAATATCACCAAGGATGCCAATACGAGAACAAAAACGCATAAGGCGAACAATATCAAAGTATCCGAGTCACCAAGAATTCTATTGAGGGACAGGTGACCGCGAGGGGCAGTCGGAAAGCAAGACCACGCTCGTCCTGGAAGTCAGGACATTCAAGAAAGACATGCACGACCGTACGAGGGACAATGCAACTAGGACAATAAGGAGCAGGGCGGCGCTCCATCAAGTGACCATGGGTTAAGCGAGTATGGCCAATACGCAACCTCGCCAGAGCTGTTTCCCACCGCCGGTTACGGTGGAAAGAGGACGGCCACGAGGAAACACAACATTTAAGAGTACGAAGTTTGTTACCAGTAACAGACAACCAAGAAGCCTGGCAACGGGTAAGGACGGAGGAATGGATAACCGGGTAAAAGTCGGAATACGGAATACCTTTACGAGAGATGGGACAAGAGCGGACAGCTTCCTTGGTGGCAGCATTCGCACGCTCATTTAAAGACACACCAATATGGCTGGGAACCCAACAAAACTCAACCGACTTAAATTTACTGTGAATAAGGAACAGCCAATGCTGGATCTCGACAACTACTGGATGAACCGGATTAAAGGACCCGAGAGCCATGAGGACACTACGAGAGTCAACAACAACTACAAAGAAAGACTGACAACGAGAAAGCAGGAGACGAAGAGCATAGAGAATAGCATAAAGCTCCGCTGTAAAAATGCTAGTCTCCGGAAGTAAGCGACACATATCAGTGCGATCAGGAAAAACAACAGAGTAGCCAACACCGTCCGCAGACTAAGACCCATCGGTGAAGACAGAAACGGAGCGGGAGTGAGAAGAAAAGTGCTCAAGGAAAAGGCGTTTTAGAACCGTAGGAGGGGTAAAAGCTTTAGTGATACGGGTCAAGGATGTACTAAACCGCAGAAGAGGGACTCTCCACGGGGGCAAAGAAGGAACAATACGAGGAGAAACATTAGAAATACGAACGGAAAGCGAGTCCTGTAGGCGAGATAACCGGACAGAAAGAGGGAGGTGGTGAAGAGGAACAGGAACCGCAGGAGGGGTAAAAGTTAAAGTACGACAGAGGCGAGAGGAAGGATGTTGTAAGGACCGCGCAAGATAGCGAAGACAGTAGCGATCACGGCGGTCTTGGAGAGACAGGAAGCCAGTGTCAACATACAAGCTAAGGACGGGAGTCGAACGAAAGGCACCAGAACTGAGGCGCAACCCAGTATGGTGCAAAGCATCAAGACGGCGAAGAGTAGAAGGAGAAGCAGACGAGTAAGCAGGGCAACCATAATCGAGCTTAGACAGGACGAGAGAGGAATGTAAAGCAAAGAGAGTGCGCCTATCTGCCCCCCAAGAAGTATGGGACAAGACCCGAAGGGGGTAAGGGCCTTAGAGCACTCAACACGGAGGTAAGAGATATTGGGAGACCAAGACAAATGAGTGTCAAGGAATAACCACAAAAGCTTCGCGGAATCTTTGTACTCAAGGGGATGACCATAAAGTGACAAAGAGGGACGAAGAACGACCCGTTTCTGCGTAAAAGTCATGGCACAAGTCGTAGAAGTAGCGAACTTGAAGCCATGATCGGTGGCCCAAGACGACACGGCATCAATTGCAAGTTGAAGCCGGCGCTGAAGGAGAGGCGAATCATCACCCTGACAGCAAAGGGTAAGATCATCGACATAGAGAGCGGAGAAGACACCTGAAGGAAGAGAGGAAAGAAGACCATTGAGGGCAACCAGAAAAAGAGTAGTGCTCAGAACACTACCCTGGGGCACACCTTCGTATTGCTGAAAAGAGGCAGAGAGAGCGGTACCAAGGCGCACCCGAAAGGAACGACGAGAGAGGAAGCTGCGGAGAAAGAGAGGGAGATGACCACGAAGGCCAAAGGAATGAAGTTGAGATAGAATATGATACCGCCAAGTGGTGTCGTAAGCCTTTTCCAGGTCAAAAAGGACGGCAACAACGGAGGTCTTCGCAGCAAAAGCAGTACGAATATAGACCTCCAAGTTCACCAGCACATCTGATGTGCTGCGGTAGTTGCGGAAACCAAATTGAGAAGGGGAAAGGAGGTGATGGTGTTCCAGGAACCTTATCAGACGAACGTTAACCATACGTTCAAAGAGTTTGCAGACACAACTTGTGAGGGCAATAGGGCGAAAATCCTTAGGGGATGTTCCCAGAGACCCTGGTTTGTGAACAGGGAGGACAACGGCATCGAGCTAGTCCTCAGGGACTGACGACGACTCTCAGATCCGATTATACGACTCAGTAAATACTGAGACGTGCACGGAGGGAGATGGTAAGCATCTCATAATGAATGCCATCGGAGCCCGCTGCCGTAGAACCGCAGAGGGCCAGGGCAGAACGAAGTTCAGAGAGAGAGAAGGGATTGCTATAGGGAAGTCGAAGACGAGTGCAGAAATCTAAAGGCCGAGATTCAAGTACAGGCTTACGAAGAAGGAAAGATTGGGGAAGATGAAGACCAGAGCTAACAGAAGAAAAGTGGGAACCCAGTTCGGTAGCGACCTTCAACGGATCCACCACAAGAGTACCACGGAGGTGAAAGACTGGTGAAACATCGGGAATGAACTTACCCACTATCTTGCGGATACACTTCCAGATCTATGGCAGAGGAGTTTCGGATGTAATGGTGGAGACAAAAGATGCCCAACATTCACAATTAGCCTACGGATGGCCCTACTGGCCACCGCACTCGCCTTCCGAAAGAAAAGACAAGAATCGGCCGTCTGCCGACGGCGGTGTCTCTTCCAGGCTACACGCTAACAGCGGACAGCCCGAGCACAGTCTGCATTCCTACAAAGGAACTCACTTCCGTGGACCCCTGGAGGAAGAGCGAGGAATTGAGCGGACGCCAGCGTCGAAGTCAGTGTCATGGAAAAGAGGAGAAAGCGAGGGAGAGGTCAGAGAGAGCAGCTCCGAGGGTAAATAGATTCCAGTCTGCTTTAGCAAACTGCCACCTAGGGAAGGAGAGGGGAGAGTGAAAAGAGAAAAAGGTAAAAAGGATAGGGAAATGGTCACTGCCATGGAGGTCATCAAAAACCTGCCTCGTGAAATTTAAGTAAAGAGAAGACGAGCAAAGAGAAAGATCAAGACAGGAAAGGGTGCGAGTCCGAGAGTCCAAATGCGTGGGCTCAAGAAGGGCTCAAGAAGGTGACCTCGGGTGTTCATCAGAACATCACCCCAAAGGAAATGACGGCAATTGAAATCACCCAGCAGGAGCACTGGCTTCAGCAAGGAGTCCAGTAGGTGTTTCAGATCAGGTAGAGAAAGTGGGACACTCGGGGGGAGATAAATGGAACCAACGGAGTACCATTTCTCAAAAAACATACGAGCAGCAGACCATGGAGAGGCGAAGGAAAAAGTAAGGGGACAAAGGGATCTGAGTAAATAATTTTTAATTGGGGGACAAAGGGAACATCAGAGCGAATCAAGTGAGCGAAGGAAAGAGCCCCAGCAACAGCCGGAGGGGGGGGGGGAGAGAAAGGAATAGCCACGAAAGCGACCAGGAAGAGCACCAAGCATCGGCTTCTGGAGACAGACACAAAATGGCCAAAACCGCGAAATCAGAAGTTGGAGTTCGAAGAAATTGGCGTAATAACCTCGAACGTTCCATTGAAGAATAGACATCGACGAGAAGAGAAAGGACAAAAACAGAAAACAAATAAGAAACAAAGGCGAAAGAGCAACATAGCACGTTAAAGAAGATCAGGGTCAGCAAAGTCAGGGTTAGGGGGCATGGGTAAACTGAGCAAAGACGGAGGGAAGGAGGCGGGAGAACAGACCAGAGGTGGACGGGCGAGGTCCGGAGGAGGAAGAGGAAGAGAAGGAGGCAACCGAGAGGAGCAGACAAGGACAGCAGCAGGAAGAGGGGAGCGCACCTCAGCAAGGGCAGCAACCGGGAGGGAAGCGGGGGCCAAAGTAACCTCCATAGCAGGAACAGGGGGCGCAACTACCGAAATGGAAGGGGAAGAAGCGATAGAGTCTGGAGGAGGAGGAGACAACGGAGAGGAGCAGTCAAGGACAGCAGCAGGAAGAGGGGGAGTAGAAAGAAGGGAGTGCATCTCAGCAAGGGCAGCAACCGAGAGGGAAGCGGGGGGCCAAAGAAACCTCCATAGCAGAAACAGGGGGCGTAACCACTGAAATGGGAGGGGAAGGAGCGAGAGAGGCAGAAGTAGGGGGCCGAGGAAGAAAGCGAAGCCTTCTTACCCGCCGGGGAGGAGGAAGGACAGGAGCCAGGCTTACGCTTCTGACTTAAAGAGACCGGTGTCCCAGCAACCACGTACTGGGCAACGGATTCTAGCGTCTCAACAGAAGCTGAACGAGAGCACACATGACGGCCGTTTGGAGAGCGATGGACATCAGCCCGCACCGACAGGCGGCGGGGAGAGTCAAGAGACGGAGGGGAAGGATGGGAAGGAGGATAGGAGGGAGACTAGGAAGAAGATACAGGATAGAAGACAGAACGGGTAGAAAGAATGGGAACCCCAGACAGAGGACCAGGTGGGGGACCCTTCGGGACAGAACTCGAAGGAACAGATGAGGGGGCAGTGGGCGTATCAGGGTCCAATGCACGGAAACGGTTGTGAGTCTGAGGAAGGTGGGAAGGACGAGGAGAGGAAGAGTGCAACACGCGAGCATAAGAGACGTTAGAGCACCTGGCACCAGCAAGAATGACATAGGACGGAAGGGTCCTACCATCAAAAGTAATCTTCACAACCCGAAGAGGCTGACGGTGACGACCACGAGGGGGACAAGTAAATGTGTCTACCCGGAGGACAGAATGGCCCTGGGCCTCAAGGATATGCTGAATATCATCGTGGCAGTCTTGCAGATTCCGTACACCAGTTGCAACATGGGGCAGAAGGAGAATAGTGCCAACACTGGCATTCAACCGAGCGTTCTTGGAGACCCAAACAAGGGTCTCGCCAAGGCAGGATAAAGCAGCCAAGCGGGAGGCCGTATCCAGAGAAGGAGCAGCAACGACATGTGTACCGAGACGGGTGGAGTTGAAGGTGACAGAGGCATCTACGGAATCAACAAGGTGCCTATGAAGGGAGAAATCGTCAGGAGGTGCAGAATCAAGAAGGAGGGGATCAAAGTATTTGGCCCACGAAGAGGGATCAACCAAGGCTTGATAGGCATCAGAACGGGAAGGAGTGCAGCTGTGTCGAGGACGGCGTTGAGAACCCCCAGAGAGAGAGGGGTTAAAAGGCGCAGTAGTCACAACTAGAGACTAAGCCGTGCCAGGGGACGAGGTGGTCACCACCAGGTCTTGGGGCTCGACCCAACCACAGAGGAGGGAGGGGAGAGCCAAGAGGAGTAGTCAGGAGGGTCAAAGGAGGAGCACAGTCGGAGCCCAATGCAGCGGGGGCTACAGAGCCTGGTTTTCCAATACAGTCCGACTCAGGGGCTTGGTCGCCCACTCCACGAGCCTGAGAGGGTATATGAGGAACATTCAGCAACATAGACACAAAAAGAAACACTTTCACTCACGAATGTGCCCCCATACCCGCCATGGAGCCACAATTAGAGGTTCGACACCCAACAAGAAGCTATTGCCGATCCAGCCGGGGCCTCCCAGGGGTGCGTCGTGAGTATACGCCCCACAAACGCCACCTTAAGAACCGTCAGTCCGTCGAGATCGGGTTCAGTGACGAAAGGGGGATTGACAATTAAAGGTTTCCCTCGCTCTCGACGTTGGGTACTACAGTTCTACAGGTGCAAGAGTATGCCTCCTCAAGCACCCGGACGTCAAAATAGAAGAAGTCCAAAGAAATAACCAAAACAAGCAAAAGATCGGCAGGAAACAACAAGCAGATAGGAGAAGAGGGGGGAGAAAAACGAAACAGAAGGAAAAGGAAAAGTCGTTCAGCACAATTAGAGAGGACAGCAGCAGGAGCACAAGGCCACAAAAGAACAGAGGACTGTCCCAAGGAGCATCACACTCAGGCAGCCGCCCACTAAGCCCCCCTCACGGCATCAACGAGCTGAACTGGGAGGGGGGGGGGGTGGCTATCATAAGAACGGCATATAGAAACTTGTGTACGGAATCTTTCAGTACTTTGTATACCATCTATGTCAGACCAATCCTGGAGTATGCGGTTCCAGCATGGAGTCCATATCTAGTCACGCATAAGACTATACTGGAGAAGATTTAAAGGTTTGCCACCAGACTAGTACCCGAACTGAGGGGTATGAGCTACGAGGAGAGACTACGGGAATTAAACCTCACGTCACTAGGAGACAGAAGAGTTAGAGGGGACATGATCACCACATACAAGATTCTCAGGCAATTTACCACAAGGGGCACACGAACTAAGGGACACAGGTGGAAATTGAGTGTCCAAATGAGTCATAGAGTCGTTAGATAGAATGTTTTTTCTGTGTCAGAGTAGAAGACAAATAGAATGCATTAGGAAGTGATGTGGTGGAGGCTGACTCCATACACAGTTTCAAGTGTAGATATGATAGAGCTCAGTAGGCTCAGGAACCTGTACATTAGTTGATTGACAATTGAGAGGCGGGACCAAAGAGCCAGAGCTCAACCCCCGCAAGTGCAATTAGGTAAGTAAACACACATACATACACACAGAATATTATAGGAAAATAGGATATTTATATATTTTTTTATTCATTTATTTATTTATTTGTTATACAAAATGTATTTATTATAGATAATTAGTGTTCAATGTTTCCAAAGGCATAAAAAACCAGTCGGCGGCTGAACCGACCAACTCTCTGTATCTTCACACAGTAACGTCTTGCAGTGCCTGTGCGAGATCATCCGTGTTGCTTTGTCCACGGTCCTCTAGTTTTTCTGCCCTCTTTTTGTGAAACAAAATCATTGTTTTGGTGAGCTGGCATTGTTGCTCAAATATTTTTTGTTGCATCTCTTTTTCTTTTTGTATATAATATTCCAGTTCCCGATGTTTGTGTTCATAATTTATTGCAGCCATTTTACATTGTTTACATTCAGCTTCCTGCTGTGTGAAGCCCTGTTCTAGCTATGTCTCGCAACACAGCTCATTTTCTAGCCATCTCATTAAACAATCTGCGTCAGCAAACGAGGTCGACTAAGTAGTCATTGTTGGCTTCGTTATAGCTCGGAGGTTGAGGGAGTCTTCAGATGCCTTCAAGACGTCTTTGTCCTTATGAATTATTGTTTGTAAGGCTTTGTTGCCATATGACAGAGGAAAATTACATATCAAAGACAGAGAAAAATTAGTGAAGGTTGTAGAGATTTTTACAGGAAGGGATATTTCGGGGTGACGATGCTGAGCGAAGGCGAAGGTGATGATGATAGGAGTGTAGTAATGTGGTGATGATGGGAGTGTAATAATAATATGATGATGGGAGTGTAGTAATGTGGTAATGATGGGAGTGTAATAATATGATGATGATGGGAGTGTAGTAAAATAGGGATAATGATGGGAGTGTAGTAATGTGGTGATGATAGGAGTGTAATAATGTGATGATGATTATGATGGGAGTGTAGTAATGTGGTAATGATGATGGAAGTGAAGTAATGTGATGATGATGGGAGTGTAGTAATAAGGTGATAATGATGGGAGTGTAGTAATGTGGTGATGATCATGATGAGAGTGTAGTAATAAGGTAATGATGATGGGAGTGTAGTAATGTGGTAATGATGATGGGAGTGAAGTAATGTGGTAATGATGATGAAAGAGTAGTAGTGATGATGTTGGGGGAGGGGTAATGTGATGATGATTGTGAAACTGGAGTAATGCGTGATCATGATGACAGTTGAGTAATGTGATGATGATGGGAGTAATGTGGTGATGATGATGGGAGTGGAGTAATGTAGTGATGATGGGAGTGTATTAATGTGGTGATGATGATGGGAGTGGAGTAATGTGGTGATGATGATGGGAGTAGAGTAATGTGGTGTTGATGATGGGAGTGTATTAATGTGGTGTTGATGATGGAAGTGGAGAAATGTGGGGATGATGATGGTAGTGGAGTAATGTTGTGGTGATGGGAGTGGAGTAATGTGGAGATGATAATGGGAGTGGAGTAATGTAGTGATGATGGGAGTGTAGCAATGTGGTGATGATGATAGGAGTGGAGTAATGTGGTGATGATGATGGGAGTGGAGTAATGTGGTGATGATGAAGGGAGTGGAGTATTGTAGTGATGATGATGATGGGAGTGTAGTAATGTGATGATGATGGGAGTGCAGTAATGTGATAATTTTGATGGGAGTGGAGTAATGTTGTGATGATGATGGTATTGCAGTAATGTGGTGATGATGATAGGTGAGGAGTAATATGGTTATGATGATGTGAGTGGAGTAATGTGGAGATGATAATGGGAGTGGAGTAATGTAGTGATGATGGGAGTGTGGCAATGTGATGATGATAGGAGTGTAGTAATGTGGTTATGGTTTTGGGAGTGGAAAAAGGTGGTGATGATGATGGGAGTAGAGTAATGTGGTGTCGATGATGGGAGTGGAGTAATGTGGTGATGATGATGATGGGAGTGGAGTAATGTGGTGGTGATGATAGAAGTAGTGATGTGGTGATGATGATTGGAGTGTAGTAATGTTTTGATGATGATGGGAGAGAAGCAATGTTGTTATGATAACAGGAGTTAAGTAATTTGGTGATGATGATGGAAGTGAAGTATTGTTGTGATGATGATGGGAGAGGAGTAATGTTGTGATGATAATAGGAGTTACGTAATGTGGTGATGATGATAATAGGAGTGGAGAAATGTTGTGGTGATAATGAGAGTGGACTAATGTGGTGATGATGATGATAGGAGTGTAGTATTGTGATGATGATGTTTGGTGTGCAATAATGTGGTGATGATGTTGAGAGTGTAGTAATGTAGTGATGATGATAAGAGTGTAGTAGTCGTGTGTGATGATTATGGGGGTACATTTGGCGTGATTATGTTGTTCGGAGTGTAGTAATGTGGTGATGATTTTGGGAGTGTAGTAATGCTGTGATGATGATAATGGGAGTGTAATAATATGATGATAGTGATGGGAGTGAAGTAATATGGTGATGATGATGGGAGTGGAGTAATATACTGATGATGATGAGTGTAGTAATGTAGTGATGATGATAGGAGAGGAGTAATGCCTTGATGACGATGGGAGTAGTGTAATGTAATGATGATGGGAGTGTATTAAAGTGGGAGAGATAGTGTGAATGCAGGAATGTGGTGATGATGATGATGATGGGAGTGGAGTAATGTAGTGATGATGATAGAAGTGGAATAATGTGGTGAGGATCTTGAGAGTGGAATAATTTATTGATGATGATGAGAGTGGAGTAATGGGGCGGGGATGGTGGGAGGGTAGAAATGTGATTATGATGTTGGGAATTGAGCAATGTGGTGATAGTAATGGAAGTGAAGAAATGTGGTGGTGATATTGTGAGTGTAGTAATGTGGTGATGATGATGATGAGAGTGTAGTAGTCGTGCTGATGATGTTGGGAGTGCATTTGTCGTGATGATAACGTTGGAAGTGTACTAATGTGGTGATGATGTCGGGAGTGTAGTAATGTGGTGATGATGATGATGGGTGTGAAGAAATGTTGTGATGATAATGGGAGTTGAGTAATGTAGTAATGATGATGAGAGTGTAGTAATGTGCTGATTATGGAGATAATGATGGTGATGATGTTGAGAGTGTAGTAATGTGGTGATGATGATGATGGGTGGAGTAATTTATTGATGATAATGGGAGTGGAAAATGTGGTGGTGATAATGTTGGAAGGGAAGTAATGTGATGATGATGATAATGATAATGATAGTGATGATGTTGGGAGCGTAGTAATATGGTGATGATGATTCAAGTGGAGTAATATGGTGAGAGATGGTGTAACAATGTGGAGATGACGATGGGAGTGGACTAATTTGGCGATGATGATGATGGTAGTGCATTAAAGTTGTGATAATAATGTGAGTAAAGTAATGTGGTGATGATGATGGGAATAGAGTAATATAGTGATTATGATGATGGGAGTGGAGGAATGTAGTGATGATGACGGAAGATTAGTAATGTGGCGATGATGGAGAGAATAGAGTTATGTGGTGATGATGATGGGAGTGTAGTAATGTGGTGATGATGATGGGAGTGGAGTAATGTGGTGATGATGAAGGGAGTGGAGTATTGTGGTGATGATGATCATGGGAGTGTAGTAATGTGATGATGATGGGAGTGCAGTAATGTGATAATTTTGATGGGAGTGGAGTAATGTTGTGATGATGATGGTAGTGGAGTAATGTGGTGATGATGATAGGTGAGGAGTAATATGGTTATGATGATGGGAGTGGAGTAATGTGGAGATGATAATGGGAGTGGAGTAATGTAGTGATGATAGGAGTGTGGCAATGTGATGATGATAGGAGTGTAGTAATGTGGTTATGGTTTTGGGAGTGGAAAAAGGTGGTGATGATGATGGGAGTAGAGTAATGTGGTGTTGATGATGGGAGTGGAGTAATGTGGTGATGATGATGATGGGAGTGGAGTAATGTGGTGGTGATGATAGAAGTAGTGATGTGGTGATGATGATTGGAGTGTAGTAATGTTTTGATGATGATGGGAGTGGAGTAATGTTGTTATGATAACAGGAGTTAAGTAATGTGGTGATGATGATGGAAGTGAAGTATTGTTGTGATGATGATGGGAGAGGAGTAATGTTGTGATGATAATAGGAGTTACGTAATGTGGTGATGGTGATAATAGGAGTGGAGAAATGTTGTGGTGATAATGAGAGTGGACTAATGTGGTGATGATGATGATAGGAGTGTAGTATTGTGATGATGATGTTTGGTGTGCAATAATGTGGTGATGATGTTGGGAGTGTAGTAATGTAGTGATGATGATAAGAGTGTAGTAGTCGTGTGTGATGATTATGGGGGTACATTTGGCGTGATTATGTTGTTCGGAGTGTAGTAATGTGGTGATGATTTTGGGAGTGTAGTAATGCTGTGATGATGATAATGGGAGTGTAATAATATGATGATAGTGATGGGAGTGAAGTAATATGGTGATGATGATGGGAGTGGAGTAATATACTGATGATGATGAGTGTAGTAATGTAGTGATGATGATAGGAGAGGAGTAATGCCTTGATGACGATGGGAGTAGTGTAATGTAATGATGATGGGAGTGTATTAAAGTGGGAGAGATAGTGTGAATGCAGGAATGTGGTGATGATGATGATGATGGGAGTGGAGTAATGTAGTGATGATGATAGAAGTGGAATAATGTGGTGAGGATCTTGAGAGTGGAATAATTTATTGATGATGATGAGAGTGGAGTAATGGGGCGGGGATGGTGGGAGGGTAGAAATGTGATTATGATGTTGGGAATTGAGCAATGTGGTGATAGTAATGGAAGTGAAGAAATGTGGTGGTGATATTGTGAGTGTAGTAATGTGGTGATGATGATGATGAGAGTGTAGTAGTCGTGCTGATGATGTTGGGAGTGCATTAGTCGTGATGATAACGTTGGAAGTGTACTAATGTGGTGATGATGTCGGGAGTGTAGTAATGTGGTGATGATGATGATGGGTGTGAAGAAATGTTGTGATGATAATGGGAGTTGAGTAATGTAGTAATGATGATGAGAGTGTAGTAATGTGCTGATTATGGAGATAATGATGGTGATGATGTTGAGAGTGTAGTAATGTGGTGATGATGATGATGGGTGGAGTAATTTATTGATGATAATGGGAGTGGAAAATGTGGTGGTGATAATGTTGGAAGGGAAGTAATGTGATGATGATGATAATGATAATGATAGTGATGATGTTGGGAGCGTAGTAATATGGTGATGATGATTCAAGTGGATTAATATGGTGAGAGATGGTGTAACAATGTGGTGATGACGATGGGAGTGAACTAATTTGGCGATGATGATGATGGTAGTGCATTAAAGTTGTGATAATAATGTGAGTAAAGTAATGTGGTGATGATGATGGGAATAGAGTAATATAGTGATTATGATGATGGGAGTGGAGGAATGTAGTGATGATGACGGAAGATTAGTAATGTGGCGATGATGGAGAGAATAGAGTTATGTGGTGATGTTGATGGGAGTGTAGTAATGTGGTGATGATGATGGGAGTGGAGTAATGTGGTGATGATGAAGGGAGTGGAGTATTGTGGTGATGATGATGATGGGAGTGTAGTAATGTGATGATGATGGGACTGCAGTAATGTGATAATTTTGATGGGAGTGGAGTAATGTTGTGATGATGATGGTAGTGGAGTAATGTGGTGATGATGATAGGTGAGGAGTAATATGGTTATGATGATGGGAGTGGAGTAATGTGGAGATGATAATGGGAGTGGAGTAATGTAGTGATGATGGGAGTGTGGCAATGTGATGATGATAGGAGTGTAGTAATGTGGTTATGGTTTTGGGAGTGGAAAAAGGTGGTGATGATGATGGGAGTAGAGTAATGTGGTGTTGATGATGGGAGTGGAGTAATGTGGTGATGATGATGATGGGAGTGGAGTAATGTGGTGGTGATGATAGAAGTAGTGATGTGGTGATGATGATTGGAGTGTAGTAATGTTTTGATGATGATGGGAGTGGAGTAATGTTGTTATGATAACAGGAGTTAAGTAATGTGGTGATGATGATGGAAGTGAAGTATTGTTGTGATGATGATGGGAGAGGAGTAATGTTGTGATGATAATAGGAGTTACGTAATGTGGTGATGGTGATAATAGGAGTGGAGAAATGTTGTGGTGATAATGAGAGTGGACTAATGTGGTGATGATGATGATAGGAGTGTAGTATTGTGATGATGATGTTTGGTGTGCAATAATGTGGTGATGATGTTGGGAGTGTAGTAATTTAGTGATGATGATAAGAGTGTAGTAGTCGTGTGTGATGATTATGGGGGTACATTTGGCGTGATTATGTTGTTCGGAGTGTAGTAATGTGGTGATGATTTTGGGAGTGTAGTAATGCTGTGATGATGATAATGGGAGTGTAATAATATGATGATAATGATGGGAGTGAAGTAATATGGTGATGATGATGGGAGTGGAGTAATATACTGATGATGATGAGTGTAGTAATGTAGTGATGATGATAGGAGAGGAGTAATGCCTTGATGACGATGGGAGTAGTGTAATGTAATGATGATGGGAGTGTATTAAAGTGGGAGAGATAGTGTGAATGCAGGAATGTGGTGATGATGATGATGATGGGAGAGGAGTAATGTAGTGATGATGATGGAAGTGGAATAATGTGGTGAGGATCTTGAGAGTGGAATAATTTATTGATGATGATGAGAGTGGAGTAATGGGGCGGGGATGGTGGGAGGGTAGAAATGTGATTATGATGTTGGGAATTGAGCAATGTGGTGATAGTAATGGAAGTGAAGAAATGTGGTGGTGATATTGTGAGTGTAGTAATGTGGTGATGATGATGATGAGAGTGTAGTAGTCGTGGTGATGATGTTGGGAGTGCATTTGTCGTGATGATAACGTTGGAAGTGTACTAATGTGGTGATGATGTCGGGAGTGTAGTAATGTGGTGATGATGATGATGGGTGTGAAGAAATGTTGTGATGATAATGGGAGTTGAGTAATGTAGTAATGATGATGAGAGTGTAGTAATGTGCTGATTATGGAGATAATGATGGTGATGATGTTGAGAGTGTAGTAATGTGGTGATGATGATGATGGGTGGAGTAATTTATTGATGATAATGGGAGTGGAAAATGTGGTGGTGATAATGTTGGAAGGGAAGTAATGTGATGATGATGATAATGATAATGATAGTGATGATGTTGGGAGCGTAGTAATATGGTGATGATGATTCAAGTGGAGTAATATGGTGAGAGATGGTGTAACAATGTGGAGATGACGATGGGAGTGGACTAATTTGGCGATGATGATGATGGTAGTGCATTAAAGTTGTGATAATAATGTGAGTAAAGTAATGTGGTGATGATGATGGGAATAGAGTAATATAGTGATTATGATGATGGGAGTGGAGGAATGTAGTGATGATGACGGAAGATTAGTAATGTGGCGATGATGGAGAGAATAGAGTTATGTGGTGATGATGATGGGAGTGTAGTAATGTGGTGATGATGATGGGAGTGGAGTAATGTGGTGATGATGAAGGGAGTGGAGTATTGTGGTGATGATGATCATGGGAGTGTAGTAATGTGATGATGATGGGAGTGCAGTAATGTGATAATTTTGATGGGAGTGGAGTAATGTTGTGATGATGATGGTAGTGGAGTAATGTGGTGATGATGATAGGTGAGGAGTAATATGGTTATGATGATGGGAGTGGAGTAATGTGGAGATGATAATGGGAGTGGAGTAATGTAGTGATGATGGGAGTGTGGCAATGTGATGATGATAGGAGTGTAGTAATGTGGTTATGGTTTTGGGAGTGGAAAAAGGTGGTGATGATGATGGGAGTAGAGTAATGTGGTGTTGATGATGGGAGTGGAGTAATGTGGTGATGATGATGATGGGAGTGGAGTAATGTGGTGGTGATGATAGAAGTAGTGATGTGGTGATGATGATTGGAGTGTAGTAATGTTTTGATGATGATGGGAGTGGAGTAATGTTGTTATGATAACAGGAGTTAAGTAATGTGGTGATGATGATGGAAGTGAAGTATTGTTGTGATGATGATGGGAGAGGAGTAATGTTGTGATGATAATAGGAGTTACGTAATGTGGTGATGGTGATAATAGGAGTGGAGAAATGTTGTGGTGATAATGAGAGTGGACTAATGTGGTGATGATGATGATAGGAGTGTAGTATTGTGATGATGATGTTTGGTGTGCAATAATGTGGTGATGATGTTGGGAGTGTAGTAATGTAGTGATGATGATAAGAGTGTAGTAGTCGTGTGTGATGATTATGGGGGTACATTTGGCGTGATTATGTTGTTCGGAGTGTAGTAATGTGGTGATGATTTTGGGAGTGTAGTAATGCTGTGATGATGATAATGGGAGTGTAATAATATGATGATAGTGATGGGAGTGAAGTAATATGGTGATGATGATGGGAGTGGAGTAATATACTGATGATGATGAGTGTAGTAATGTAGTGATGATGATAGGAGAGGAGTAATGCCTTGATGACGATGGGAGTAGTGTAATGTAATGATGATGGGAGTGTATTAAAGTGGGAGAGATAGTGTGAATGCAGGAATGTGGTGATGATGATGATGATGGGAGTGGAGTAATGTAGTGATGATGATAGAAGTGGAATAATGTGGTGAGGATCTTGAGAGTGGAATAATTTATTGATGATGATGAGAGTGGAGTAATGGGGCGGGGATGGTGGGAGGGTAGAAATGTGATTATGATGTTGGGAATTGAGCAATGTGGTGATAGTAATGGAAGTGAAGAAATGTGGTGGTGATATTGTGAGTGTAGTAATGTGGTGATGATGATGATGAGAGTGTAGTAGTCGTGCTGATGATGTTGGGAGTGCATTAGTCGTGATGATAACGTTGGAAGTGTACTAATGTGGTGATGATGTCGGGAGTGTAGTAATGTGGTGATGATGATGATGGGTGTGAAGAAATGTTGTGATGATAATGGGAGTTGAGTAATGTAGTAATGATGATGAGAGTGTAGTAATGTGCTGATTATGGAGATAATGATGGTGATGATGTTGAGAGTGTAGTAATGTGGTGATGATGATGATGGGTGGAGTAATTTATTGATGATAATGGGAGTGGAAAATGTGGTGGTGATAATGTTGGAAGGGAAGTAATGTGATGATGATGATAATGATAATGATAGTGATGATGTTGGGAGCGTAGTAATATGGTGATGATGATTCAAGTGGAGTAATATGGTGAGAGATGGTGTAACAATGTGGTGATGACGATGGGAGTGAACTAATTTGGCGATGATGATGATGGTAGTGCATTAAAGTTGTGATAATAATGTGAGTAAAGTAATGTGGTGATGATGATGGGAATAGAGTAATATAGTGATTATGATGATGGGAGTGGAGGAATGTAGTGATGATGACGGAAGATTAGTAATGTGGCGATGATGGAGAGAATAGAGTTATGTGGTGATGTTGATGGGAGTGTAGTAATGTGGTGATGATGATGGGAGTGGAGTAATGTGGTGATGATGAAGGGAGTGGAGTATTGTGGTGATGATGATGATGGGAGTGTAGTAATGTGATGATGATGGGACTGCAGTAATGTGATAATTTTGATGGGAGTGGAGTAATGTTGTGATGATGATGGTAGTGGAGTAATGTGGTGATGATGATAGGTGAGGAGTAATATGGTTATGATGATGGGAGTGGAGTAATGTGGAGATGATAATGGGAGTGGAGTAATGTAGTGATGATGGGAGTGTGGCAATGTGATGATGATAGGAGTGTAGTAATGTGGTTATGGTTTTGGGAGTGGAAAAAGGTGGTGATGATGATGGGAGTAGAGTAATGTGGTGTTGATGATGGGAGTGGAGTAATGTGGTGATGATGATGATGGGAGTGGAGTAATGTGGTGGTGATGATAGAAGTAGTGATGTGGTGATGATGATTGGAGTGTAGTAATGTTTTGATGATGATGGGAGTGGAGTAATGTTGTTATGATAACAGGAGTTAAGTAATGTGGTGATGATGATGGAAGTGAAGTATTGTTGTGATGATGATGGGAGAGGAGTAATGTTGTGATGATAATAGGAGTTACGTAATGTGGTGATGGTGATAATAGGAGTGGAGAAATGTTGTGGTGATAATGAGAGTGGACTAATGTGGTGATGATGATGATAGGAGTGTAGTATTGTGATGATGATGTTTGGTGTGCAATAATGTGGTGATGATGTTGGGAGTGTAGTAATTTAGTGATGATGATAAGAGTGTAGTAGTCGTGTGTGATGATTATGGGGGTACATTTGGCGTGATTATGTTGTTCGGAGTGTAGTAATGTGGTGATGATTTTGGGAGTGTAGTAATGCTGTGATGATGATAATGGGAGTGTAATAATATGATGATAGTGATGGGAGTGAAGTAATATGGTGATGATGATGGGAGTGGAGTAATATACTGATGATGATGAGTGTAGTAATGTAGTGATGATGATAGGAGAGGAGTAATGCCTTGATGACGATGGGAGTAGTGTAATGTAATGATGATGGGAGTGTATTAAAGTGGGAGAGATAGTGTGAATGCAGGAATGTGGTGATGATGATGATGATGGGAGAGGAGTAATGTAGTGATGATGATGGAAGTGGAATAATGTGGTGAGGATCTTGAGAGTGGAATAATTTATTGATGATGATGAGAGTGGAGTAATGGGGCGGGGATGGTGGGAGGGTAGAAATGTGATTATGATGTTGGGAATTGAGCAATGTGGTGATAGTAATGGAAGTGAAGAAATGTGGTGGTGATATTGTGAGTGTAGTAATGTGGTGATGATGATGATGAGAGTGTAGTAGTCGTGGTGATGATGTTGGGAGTGCATTTGTCGTGATGATAACGTTGGAAGTGTACTAATGTGGTGATGATGTCGGGAGTGTAGTAATGTGGTGATGATGATGATGGGTGTGAAGAAATGTTGTGATGATAATGGGAGTTGAGTAATGTAGTAATGATGATGAGAGTGTAGTAATGTGCTGATTATGGAGATAATGATGGTGATGATGTTGAGAGTGTAGTAATGTGGTGATGATGATGATGGGTGGAGTAATTTATTGATGATAATGGGAGTGGAAAATGTGGTGGTGATAATGTTGGAAGGGAAGTAATGTGATGATGATGATAATGATAATGATAGTGATGATGTTGGGAGCGTAGTAATATGGTGATGATGATTCAAGTGGAGTAATATGGTGAGAGATGGTGTAACAATGTGGTGATGACGATGGGAGTGGACTAATTTGGCGATGATGATGATGGTAGTGCATTAAAGTTGTGATAATAATGTGAGTGAAGTAATGTGGTGATGATGATGGGAATAGAGTAATATAGTGATTATGATGGAGTGGTGGAATGTAGTGATGATGACGGAAGATTAGTAATGTGGCGATGATGGAGAGAATAGAGTTATGTGGTGATGATGATGGGAGTGTAGTAATGTGGTGATGGTGATGAGTGTGTAGTAATGAGGAGATGATGAGAGTGTAGTAATGTGGTTATGATGTTCGGAGTTGAGTAATGTGGTGATTATGATGGGAGAGGAGTAATGGTGTGATGATGATAGGAGTTAAGGAATGTGGTGAAGATGGAAATGTCGTAATGTGATGATTATGGTGATAATGATTGTGATGATTTTGGGGGTGTGGTAATGTGTTGATGATGATGACGGGATTAAAGAAATAATGTGATGATAATAGAAGTTGAGTAATGTGGTGATGATGATGATGATGAGTGTAGTAATGTGCTGATTATGGAGATAATGATGGTGATAATGTTGGGAGTGTAGTAATGTGTTGATGTTCTGAGTAAAGTAATGTAGTGATGATGATGGGAGTGAAGTAATGTAGTGATGATGATGGGAGTGAAGTAATGTGGTGATGCTGATTCGAGTGGAGAACTGTGGTGATGTTGATGTTGGGAGTGTAGTAATGTGATTATAATTTTGGGATTGACGTAATGTGGTGATGATGAAAGTGCAGCAATGTTGTGATGATGCTGTGAGTAGAGCAATGTGGGGATAATGTTGGGAGTGTAGAATGGACGTGATGATGATGGGAGTGTAGTTATGTGATGATGATGATAATAATGATAGTGATGATGTTGGGAGTGTAGTAATGTGGTGATGATGATGGGAGTGTATTAAAGTTGTGATGATAATGGGAGTAAGTAATGTGGTGATGATGAAGGGAGAGCAGTAATGTGACGATGATGAAGGGAATAGAGTTATGTGAGATGATGATGGGAGTTTAGTAATGTTGTGATGGTGATGAGTGTGTAGTAATGAGGTGATGATGATGGGAGAGGAGTAATGTTATGATGATGATGGGAGTTAAGGAATGTGGTTATGAAGATGGAAGTGTAGTAATGTGGTGATGTTGATAGGAGTGTAGTGATGTGATGATAATGATTGGTGTGCAGTAATGTGGTGATTATGATTGGAGTGGAGTATTGTTGTGATGATGATGAACGTGGATCAATGTGATGATGATGATAATGATGGTGATGATGTTGGGAGTGCAGTAATGTGGTGATGATGATGATGGCAGTGTAGTAATGTGGTAATGATTATGGGAGAGTGCTAATGATGTTATGATGATGAAAGTGAAGTAATGTGGTGAAGATAATGGGAGTGTAGTAATGTTATGATGATGATGGGAGTGTAGTTATGTGGTGTTGATGATGTGAGGGGAGTTATGTTGAGATGATAATGCTGTAATGTAACACCAATACATATGACGTAATAATGGTGTAATATGTGTGTAGAAATGTGGTGATCAAGTTGCGAGTTGAGTAATGTGATGAGGAGGATGTTAAAAGTGTAGTAATGTGGTGATGATTATGGGAGTGGAGTAATGTGGTGATGATGATGGGAGGGAAGAAATATAGGGATGTTGATAAGTGGAGTATTGTAGTGATGATGATGGGAGTATAGTATTGCAGGGATGATGGTGGGAGTTGAGTAATGTGGCAATGATGATGGGAGTGGAGTAATATGGTAATGATGATTGGGGTGGAGTAATGTAGTGACGATGATGGGATTGGAATAATGTTGTGATGATGATTGGAGTGAAGCAATGTGGTGAGGATCTTTGGAGTGGAGTAATATAGTGATGATGATGAGAGTGCAGTAATGTAGTGATGATGATGATGGGAGTGTAGTAATGTGGTAATGATGATGGGGTAAATTTATGTGGTGATGATGATAGGAGTGGAGTAATGTGATGATGAGGGGAGTGAAGTAATGTGGTGATGATGATGGGAGTGTAGTAATGTTGTGATGATGATGGGAGTGTAGCAATGTAGTGATGACGATGGGAGTGGAGTAATGTGGTAATGATGATGGGGTGAATTTATGTGGTGATGATGATAGGAGTGGAGTATTGTGATGATGATGGGAGTGGAGTAATGTGGTGATGATGATGGGAGTGGAGTAATGTGGTGATGATGATGGGAATGAAGTCATGTGTTGATGATGATTGGAGTGTAGTAAAGTGGTAAGTATTGTGGGAGTGTAGTAGCCGTGGTGATGATGTTGCGAGTGCATAAGTCGTAAGGATGTTTTAGGGAGTGGAGTCATGTGGTGATGATGTTGGGAGTGTAGTATAGTGATGATGATGTTCGAAGTGTAAATGTCATGGTGATGATTATAAGTGTGTAGTAATGTGGTGATGATGATGGTAGTGTAATAATGTGATTATGATGAAATTGGAGTAATGTGATGGTGATGATGGGAGTGGAGTATTGTGGTGATTTTGTTTTTCTTTTTTTTGGAGGGAGGGAGGAGGAGCAGGGATATTCCAGTGCGGGCCCTAAGCCTCTCGCTGGCCCACTAAGTGTTGCTTGTTTCTGTTTTACTGGGGTGGAGTATGAGTATTTATGACTCGTATGGTCGCTTCAGTAAGATTTTGTCCACATGTGTTTAAAAACTTCTTCTTCTCTGTTGAATTTAAGTTGAAATCTTCATGGGTTTGTAACTCTGCACTTAGATAATTTTCCAGTGGTCTGTCAGCATTTACCCACTTTGTTGACATTGTGGTGATGATGATGATAGTGGAGTAATATAGTGATGATGAGAGTATAGGGATGTAGTGATGATTGGAGTTGAGTAATGTGGTGATGATGATGGGAGAGTAGTAAAGTGGTGATGATGATGAGAGTGAAGTAATGTGATGATGATGATGATGAGAGTGAAGTACGGTAATGATGATGATAGTAATGGTGATGATGTTGGGAGTGCAGTAATGTGGTGATGATGATGATGGCAGTGTAGTAATGTGGTAATGATTATGGGAGAGTGCTAATGATGTTATGATGATGAAAGTGAAGTAATGTGGTGAAGATAATGGGAGTGTAGTAATGTTATGATGATGATGGGAGTGTAGTTATGTGGTGTTGATGATGTGAGGGGAGTTATGTTGAGATGATAATGCTGTAATGTAACACCAATACATATGACGTAATAATGGTGTAATATGTGTGTAGAAATGTGGTGATCAAGTTGCGAGTTGAGTAATGTGATGAGGAGGATGTTAAAAGTGTAGTAATGTGGTGATGATTATGGGAGTGGAGTAATGTGGTGATGATGATGGGAGGGAAGAAATATAGGGATGTTGATAAGTGGAGTATTGTAGTGATGATGATGGGAGTATAGTATTGCAGGGATGATGGTGGGAGTTGAGTAATGTGGCAATGATGATGGGAGTGGAGTAATATGGTAATGATGATTGGGGTGGAGTAATGTAGTGACGATGATGGGATTGGAATAATGTTGTGATGATGATTGGAGTGAAGCAATGTGGTGAGGATCTTTGGAGTGGAGTAATATAGTGATGATGATGAGAGTGCAGTAATGTAGTGATGATGATGATGGGAGTGTAGTAATGTGGTAATGATGATGGGGTAAATTTATGTGGTGATGATGATAGGAGTGGAGTAATGTGATGATGAGGGGAGTGAAGTAATGTGGTGATGATGATGGGAGTGTAGTAATGTTGTGATGATGATGGGAGTGTAGCAATGTAGTGATGACGATGGGAGTGGAGTAATGTGGTAATGATGATGGGGTGAATTTATGTGGTGATGATGATAGGAGTGGAGTATTGTGATGATGATGGGAGTGGAGTAATGTGGTGATGATGATGGGAGTGGAGTAATGTGGTGATGATGATGGGAATGAAGTCATGTGTTGATGATGATTGGAGTGTAGTAAAGTGGTAAGTATTGTGGGAGTGTAGTAGCCGTGGTGATGATGTTGCGAGTGCATAAGTCGTAAGGATGTTTTAGGGAGTGGAGTCATGTGGTGATGATGTTGGGAGTGTAGTATAGTGATGATGATGTTCGAAGTGTAAATGTCATGGTGATGATTATAAGTGTGTAGTAATGTGGTGATGATGATGGTAGTGTAATAATGTGATTATGATGAAATTGGAGTAATGTGATGGTGATGATGGGAGTGGAGTATTGTGGTGATTTTGTTTTTCTTTTTTTTGGAGGGAGGGAGGAGGAGCAGGGATATTCCAGTGCGGGCCCTAAGCCTCTCGCTGGCCCACTAAGTGTTGCTTGTTTCTGTTTTACTGGGGTGGAGTATGAGTATTTATGACTCGTATGGTCGCTTCAGTAAGATTTTGTCCACATGTGTTTAAAAACTTCTTCTTCTCTGTTGAATTTAAGTTGAAATCTTCATGGGTTTGTAACTCTGCACTTAGATAATTTTCCAGTGGTCTGTCAGCATTTACCCACTTTGTTGACATTGTGGTGATGATGATGATAGTGGAGTAATATAGTGATGATGAGAGTATAGGGATGTAGTGATGATTGGAGTTGAGTAATGTGGTGATGATGATGGGAGAGTAGTAAAGTGGTGATGATGATGAGAGTGAAGTAATGTGATGATGATGATGATGAGAGTGAAGTACGGTAATGATGATGATAGTAATGGTGATGATGATGGGAGTGTAGTAATGTGGTGATGATGATCGAAGTGGAGAAATGTTGTGAGGATGATGATGGGAGTGTAATAATGTGGTGATGACGATGGGAGTGTAATAATGTGGTGATGACGAAGGGAATGTATTAAAGTTGTGGTAATTGTGGTAGTGGAGTAATGTGGTGATGAGTAACGTAGTGATGTTGATGTAAATAGAGTAATGTGGTGAGTATGTTTGGAATGGAGTAATGTAGTGAATATCTTTAGAGTGGAGTAATGTGGTGATGAATAAGAGAGTGCAGTAATGTAGTGATGAGGATGATGTGAGTGGAGTAACGGGGTGATGATGGGAGAGGAGTAATAATGATGATGGGAGTGGAGTAATAATAATGATGGGAGTGCAGTAATGTCGTGATGATGATTGGAGTGGAGTATTCTTGTGATGATAATGAGAGTGGAGTAATGTGATGATGATATTGATGGTGATGATGTTGGGAGTGTTGTAATGTGGTGATGATGGTGGGAATGATGTAATGTTGTGATGATGATGGGAGTGAAGTAATGTGATGATGAGTTACTAATTATTCTCATATCATCCTCATCACATTACTAAGTTAAGTAATGTGATGAGGATGATAATGTGAGTGTAATAATGTGGTTATGACGATGGGAGTGGAGTAATGTGGAGATGATGATGGGAGTGTAGTAATGTGGTGATGATGGTGGGAGTGAATTAGAGTGGTGATGATAGTGGGAGTGAAGCAATGTGGTGATGATGATGAGAGTGGGGAATTGTTGAGATGATAATGGGGGTGGAGTAATGTGGTAAAATGATGTTCGAAGCATAGTAATGTGGTGATGATGTTCGGAGCATAGTAGTCATGGTAATGATGTTGGGTGTGTAGAAATATGGTGATGATGATTTAAGTTGAGTTAATGTGATGAGGATGATAATGTGAGTGTAATAATGTGGTGTTGAAGATGGGAGTGCAGTAATATAGTGATGGTGAGGGAGTGGAGTAATGTAGTGATGATGATGATGATGGGAGTGGAGGAATGTGGATAGTATCTAGGGAGTGGAGTAATGTGGTGATGATGACGGGAGACCAGTAAAGTGGTGATGATGGAGGGAATAGAGTTATGTGGTGATGATGATGGGAGTGTAGTAATGTACTCGCCTATTTGTGCTTGCGGGGGTTGAGCTTTGGCTCTTTGGTCCTGCCTCTGAACTGTCAATGAACTGGTGTACAGATTCCTGAGCTTACTGGGCTCTATCATTTCTACATTTAAAACTGTGTATGGAGTCAGCCTCCACGACATCATTGCCTAATGCATTCCACCCGTTAACTACTCTGACACTGAAAAAGTTCTTTCTAACGTCTCTGTGGCTCATGTGGGTACTCAGTTTCCACCTGTGTCCCTTTGTTCGCGTCCCACCAGTTTTGTATAGTTTATCCTTGTTTACCCGGTCGATTCCTCTGAGGATTTTGTAGGTTGTGATCATGTCTCCCCTTACTCTTCTGTTTTCCAGTGTCGTAAGGTGCATTTCCCGCAGCCTTTCCTCATAACTCATGCCTCTTAACTCTGGGACTAGTCTAGTGGCATACCTTTGAACTTTTTCCAGCTTCGTCTTGTGCTTGAACGCTGTTCTGATGTTAGCCAGCGTCGCATATGCCGCAGACGTTATTCTCTTTATGTGGGCTTTAGGAGACAGGTTTGGTGTGATATCAACACCTAGATCTTTCTCTCTGTTCGTTTCATTAAGTACTTCATTTCCTATTTTGTATCCTGTGTCTAGCCTCCTGTTTCAACTGACTAGTTTCATTACTTTGCATTTACTTGGGTTGAACTTCAACAGCCATTTGTTGGACCATTCACTCAGTCTGTCTAGGTCATCTTGTAGCCTCCTAATATCGTCCTCAGTTTCAATCCTCCTCATAATTTTTGCATCATCGGCAAACATTGAGAGAAACGATTCTATACCCTCTGGAAGATCGTTTACATATATCAGACACAGTATAGGTCCAATGACTGACCCCTGCGGGACTCCACTCATAACGTCTCGCCAATCTGAGATCTCACCCCTCACACAGACTCGTTGTCTCCTGTTGCTTAGGTACTCCTTTATCCAATGGAGTACCTTCTCTTTCACTCCAGCCTGCATCTCCAGCTTTTTCACTAGCCTCTTGTGTGGCACTGTATGAAAGTCTTTCTGACAATCCAAAAATATGCAGTCTGCCCACCCTTCTCTTTCTTGCCTTATTTTTGTTGCCTGGTCATAAAATTCTAGTAACCCTGTGAGGCAGAACCTGCCATCTCTGAACCCATGTTGATGCTGTGTTACAAAGTTCTTTCGCTCCAAGTGCTCCACTAGCTTTCTTCGCACAATCTTCTCCATCAGCTTGCATGATTTGCCGGTTAGGGACACTGGCCTGTAATCCCTCGTCCTGTGTATCCCCTTCCTTGTATATCGGGACTACGTTAGCTGCTTTCCAAATTTCTGGCAGTTCCCCCTGTTGCCAGTAATTTGTTATACACAATGGAGAGTGGTAGGCACAGTTCTTCTGCTCCTTCCTTTAGTATCCAAGGGGAGATTCCATCTGGGGCCTATAGCCTTTGTCACATCCAACTCTAGTAAACACTTCCCTACATCCCCGCTGGTAATCTCAAACTCTTCCAGTGGTTCCTGGTTAGCTATTCCCTCTCTTATCTCTGGGATTTCTCCTTGCTCTAAGGTGAAGACCTCCTGGAATTTCTTATTCAGTTCCTCACACACTTCCTTGTCGTTTGTACTGAATCCTTCTGCCCCTATCCTTAATATCATAACCTGTTCCTTTACTGTTGTTTTTCTCCTGATGTGGCTATGCAGCAATTTAGGCTGAGTCTTTGCCTTGCTTGCAATGTTCTTTTCGTATTGTCTTTCAGCATCTCTTCTCATCCTGACATATTCATTCCTGGCGTTCTGGTATCTTTCTCTGCTCTCCAGTGTCCTGTTATTCCTATAGTTTCTCCATGCCCTTACTGCCCTTACTTTGCTGCTTAGCTAGCCTACATCTTCATTTCACTGTTTTCCTTTTGGGCTGGGACAATCTTGCTTGCTGCGTCCTTGCACTTTTGCGTGATGTAGTCCATCATATCTTGGGCCGTCTTTTCCCTGAGCTCTGTTTCCCATGATATATCTGTTAGGAATTTTCTTATCTCCTCATAGTTTCTCTTTTGGTATGCTAACCATTTGGTTTCGGTATCCCTCCTCGAGTTCAATAACCCTTCTTCATTCAGGTACTCAAACACCAATACACTGTGGTCGCTCATTCATACTGGGGCCTCAAAACTGATTTCTATTTTGTCAGAGTCGTTCAGGGTGAAGACCAGGTCGAGTCTCGCTGGTTCGTCATTTCCTCTCATCCTTGTGGGTTCTCTGACATGCTGGGTTAAATAGTCTCTAGTCACCGCCTCCAGTAGTTTGGCTCTCCACGTATCCTCGCCTCCATGTGGTTCCTTGTTCTCCCAGTCAATCCTTCTGTGATTGAAGTCGCTTATGATGAGCAGGTGGGATCTATTTCTACAGGCAGCAGAGGCTGCTCTCTCAATTATAGTGTTAACTGCCATGTTGTTGTTTTCGTACTCTTGACTGGGTCTTCTGTCATTTGGTGGAGGGTTATATATTACTGCTACTACTATTCTTGGTTCTCCCATTGTCATGGTGCCTGCTATGTAGTCTCTGAAACCCTCACAGCCCGGGATAGCCATCTCCTTAAAACTCCATTCCTTTCTCAGGAGTAGGGCCACTCCGCCTCCTCCCCTACCTTCCCTCTCTTTCGTTGTTCCTGCATACTCCTGTAGAAACACGGCATTCGTTATGATTCCAGAGAGTTTTGGTTCAGTGAGTCCGATTACATCTGGGTTCACTTCTTGTGCTCTTTCCCTTAGTTCACTTGCCTTGCTTGTGATCCCATCTATGTTCAAGTACATTACCCTGAAACTGACTCTCCTGCTTTTCCCCCCAGGGGGGGGGGGAACTGTGGGGTCTGGGGTGAGTGGGAGCTGGGAGGATCTAGTATGGAGAGACTGGTGGAGGAGGAAGGGTTTGGGAAGGGGAGGGGGGTGTTGGGGGAGGGGGAGGGTAGTGGGGTGTGGGGAGAGGGGGAGGGTAGGGGGGTGAGACGGGGATTGTTGGGGGGTGAGGGTTGAGGGGGGTGAGTGGGGAAGGTTCGGGGGGGGGGGTGTGATGGGGAGGGTTTGGGGATGGGGGAGAAGGGGGGGTTTGGGGGGCAGTAAAGGGGAAGGGCTTGGGGGGCGTGAGGGGAAAGGGAAGGCTGAGGTGGGTGAGGAAGAGGGGAGGGTTTTGGGGAGTGGTGGAGAGGGGAAGGCTTAGGTGGGGTGGGGGGCTTAGGGGAGCGGGGGAGAGCAGAGGGCTTGTGGGTGGGAGAGACGGGAGGGCATGTGGGAGAAGGGAGAGCTTGGGGGATTGGGGAGAAGGGAAGTCCTGTTGGGAGGGGTTAGTGGGAGGAGGGGAGTGAGCGGGAGGAGGAGGGTGGATGGGGGGAGGTGGCCTTAGGTGGGTACTTAGTGGAGGGCTGACAGGGGTTGGGGCTGGTAGAGTGTTTGTTGGGTAGAATGTTGGGGTGGTGCTGCACTCCCTGTGGCTGTTGCACTGTTTGAGGAGGGTTCCCCATTCCCCTCTGGGATTGTAGGGATCGGGGTTGTGGCTCCCTGATTCCTTTCTCTCTCCCTGCGCTCCTTCCTCGCGTCTGCAGCCTGCTTTCTCTCTTCCTTTGTCATATCCCTCTGCAGGAATACTTTTTTGAACTTCTCTACATTTGCGTGACCGCTCTTCCTTGCTAACAGTTCCTCTTTCGTGATTTCGCTCATGAATACCACCTTTATCATTCGGTCTCTGTCCTTGTTGTACTTACCAAGCCTGAAAATCTTTTCAACATTTTGTTCAGTTCCCTCCATCCTTACATCTTTAAGGATCTCGGTAACTATGTTTTTGTCCTTGTCTCTCCGCTCCTTTGGTCTGGTCCCTGTTTGCTCTTTAATGCCTGCTATTACTTTTGCTCTTTTTCTCTCTATCAGCTGGCTAGTACATCTAGCTGCTTCCTGAGAGGAAGCCACTTCCATGGCCACATCCTTAACTGCAGACCTAGCTTCAGGGCTCTTTTTAAGCATTTCAGCAATGTGGTGATGATGTAAGGAGTGAAGTAATGGTGATGATGTTGGGAGTGTACAAAGAGGTGATGATTGTGGGTGTGGAGTAATGTGGTGATGATGTTGATGTGAGTGTAGTAATGTGGTGATTATTGTGATTATGATGGTGATAATGTTGATGATGTTGGGAGTGTACTAAAGAGGTGATGATTGTGGGTGTGGAGTAATGTGTTTACTAGTTGTGTTTTGCGGGAGTTGAGCTTTGCTCTTTCGGCCCGCCTCTCAACTGTCAATCAACTGTTTACTAACTCCTTTTTTTTTCACCACACACACACACCCCAAGAAGCAGCCCGTGACAGCTGACTAACTCCCAGGTACCTATTTACTGCTAGGTAACAGGGGCACTTAGGGTGAAAGAAACTTTGCCCATTTGTTTCTGCCTCGTGCGGGAATCGAACCCACGCCACAGAATTACGAGTCCTGCGCGCTATCCACCAGGCTACGAGGTGGTGTGATGTTGATGTGAGTGTAGTAATGTGGTGATTATTGTGATTATGGTGGTGATGATGTTGATGATGTTGGGAATGTAGTAACGTGGTGATGATGATTGGAGTGTAGTATTGTTGTGCTGTGGATTGGTGTTTAATAATAGGATGATAATGATGGGAGTGTAATAATTTGGTGATGATGATTGGAGTGGAGTATTGTTGTGATGATGATGATGAGAGTGGGGAAATATTGTGATGAGGGTGGGAGTGGAGTAATGTGGTGATGATGATAGGAGTATATACAAATTTGTTGATAGTAGAAGAGTAGCAATGTTGGGATGATGATGGTAGAGTAGTAATGTGGTGATGTTGATGGGAGTGTAGTGATGTGATGATAATGATGGGAGTGCAGTAATGTTGTGATGATGATGAAAGCGAAGTAATGTTGTGATGATGTTGGGAGTGAAGTAATGTGGTGATGGTGAAGGGAGGTATAGTAATGTGCTGATGATGACAGGAGAGTAGTGATGTGATGATGATGATAATGATGATAATGATAGTGATGATGTTGGTAGTGTAGTAAAGTGATGAAGATGATCTAAGTTGAGTAATGTGATGAGGATGATAATGCCAGTGTAATAATGTGGTGATGACGATGGGAGTGGAGTAATGTGGTGATGGTGATGGGAGTGTAGTATTATGGTGAGGATAATGGGAGTGTAGTAAAGAGGTGATGATGGTGGGAGTGGAGTAATGTGGTGATGTTGATTTGATAGTAATAATGTGATGATAATGGTGGGAGTGCAGTAATGGGGTAATGATGATTGGAGTGGGGTACTGTTGTGATGATGATAGGAGTGAAGTAATTTGGTGAAGATGATGGGATTTGAGCAATGTGATGATGAAGATTGGAGTGTAGTAATGTGGTGATGATGATTGGGTTTAGTTATGTAGTGATAGTGATGGAAGTGTAGTGATGTCATGATAATGATGAGAGTGCAGTAATGTCATGATAATGATGAGAGTGCAGTAATGTCATGATAATGATGAGAGTGTAGTAATGTCATGATAATGATGAGAGTGGAGTAATGTTGTGATGATGATTGGAGTGGAGTATTCTTGGGATGATGATGAGTGTGGAGTAATGTTATGATGATGATGATCATGATGGTGATGATGTTGGGAGTATAGTAATGTGGTGATGATGATGGGAGTGTAGTAATGTGGTAATGTTGCTGGGAGGTTAATAATGTGATGATAATGATGGGAGTGCAGTGATGTGGTGATGATGATTGGAGAGGAGCATTGTACTTACCTACCTGTGCTTGCTGGGGTTGTGATCTGGCTCTCTGGTCCCGCCTTTCAACTATCAATCAACTAATTTACAGGTTCCTGAGCGTACTGGGCTCTATCATATCTACACTTAAAGCTGTGTATGGAGTCAGTCTCCACCACATCACTTCCTAATGTATTTCATTTGTCTACTACACTGACACTGAAAAAATCTTTCTAACGTCTCTATGGCTCATTTGGGCACTCAATTTCCACCTGTGCCCCTTCTGTTAAATAGGCTTTCTTTATCTACCCTATCAATTCCTCTGATAATCTTTTATGTGGTTATTATTGTCCCCTATAACTCTTCTGTCTCCCAGTGACGTGAGGTTTAATTCCCGTAGCCTCTCCTCATAGCTCATACACCTCAGTTTGGGTACTAGTTTGGTTGCAAACCTTTGTACCTTTCCATCATTGTTGTGATGTTGATGAGAGTGGAGTAATGTGATGATGATGATGATAATGATGGTGATGATGTTGGGAGTGCAGTAATGTGATGATGATGATGGGAGTGAAGTAATGTGGTGATGATGATAGGAGTGTTGAGTAGGGAGATTTACGACGTAGACCATCCCCGCCATTTTGGGATGTAGCGGTTTTGGCCCTGTCGAATGTTGTAATAACGTTGTGGGGATGATTTGGAGGATATATAGTGGAGACTCTGGACGTGTTGCCAAGTGAAGGATAATTTTAGGAGATGTGGGCTTACACTGTGGTGAATGGTTGTGTGAAAGGTGTGTGAACGTAGTGAGTGCTTTTTTTTGTTGGAAGTGGTCAAATGTAGGATAATTTTTGGGAGGAGACAGGTTTTCTGACGATATGTGAGACTTGGATTGGTAGATGGAGGTATGGGAGGAGTTTAGAGGTAAGATGTGTCTCCTCCTTTGAGTGAAAGGGTCATAAAGTTTTCAGCTCTTTCCCCTGCTATTTGTCAGAGAGAGGGAATCTTTTTTTTTGGGATAGGCTGTGTTTTATGAGGATGGCAAAATAAAGACTTAGAAAGGATAGAAGATATATATATATATTATATATATATATATATATATATATATATATATATATATATATATATATATATATATATATATATATATACATATATATATATATATATATATATATATATATATATATATATATATATATATATATATATATATATATATATATATATGTCGTACCTAGTAGCCAGAACGCACTTCTCAGCCTACTATGCAAGGCCCGATTTGCCTAATAAGCCAAGTTTACATGAATTAATTGTTTTTCGACTACCTAACCTACCTAACCTAACATAACCTAACCTAACTTTTTCGGCTACCTAACCTTACCTAACCTATAAAGATAGGTTAGGTTAGGTAGGGTTGGTTAGGTTCGGTCATATATCTACGTTAATTTTAACTCCAATAAAAAAAAATTGATCTCATACATAACGAAATGAGTAGCTTTATCATTTCATAAGAACAAAATTAGAGATAATATATTAATTCAGGAAAACTTGGCTTATTAGGCGAATCGGGCCTTGCATAGTAGGCCGAGTACGACGTTCAGGCTACTTGGTACAACATATATATATATATATATATATATATATATATATATATATATATATATATATATATATATGTAATAGGTTGTGTGAATGGAAGTTGTTTAAGCTGAAAGAGGTAAGATTTAACATAACATAGTGTGATAGTGGACGGCGGTCCTGGAGAGACAGGAAGCCAGTGTCAACATACAAGCTAAGGACGGGAGTCGAACGAAAGGCACCAGAACCGATCCGCATCCCAGAATGATGAAAAGCATCAAGACAGCGAAAAGTAGAAGGAGAAGCAGACGAGTAAGCAGGGTAACCATAATCGAGCTTTGACAGGACGAGAGAGGAATGTAAAGCAAGGAGAGTGCGCCTATCCGCTCCCCAAGAAGTATGGGACAATAACCGAAGGAGTGTAATGGCCTTAGAGCACTCAATACGGAGGTAAAAAATATGGGAAGACCAAGACAAACGGGTGTCAAGGAATAACCCCATAAGCTTCGCGGAATCTTTGTACTCAAGGGGATGACCATAAAGTGACAAAGAGAGACGATAAACGACCCGTTTCTGAGTAAAAGACATGGCACAAGTATTAGAAGTAGAGAACTTGAAGCCATGATTGGTGGCCCAAGACGACGCGGCATCAATAGCAAGTTGAAGCCGGCGCTGAAGGAGAGGCGAATCATCACCCTGACAGCAAAGGGTAAGATCATCGACATAGAGAGCGGAGAAGATACCTGAAGGAAGAGAGGAAAGAAGACCATTGAGGGCAACCAGAAAAAAAGTAGTGCTCAGAACACTACTCTGGGGCACACCATCGTATTGCTGAAAAGAGGCAGAGAGTGTGGTACCAAGGCGCACCTGAAAGGAACGACGAGAGAGGAAGCTGCGGAGAAAAAGAGGGAGATGACCACGAAGGCCAAAAGAATGAAGCTGGGATAGAATATGATATCGCCGAGTGGTGTCGTAAGCCTTTTCCAGGTCAAAAAGGACGGCAACAACTCAGGTCCTCGCAGCAAAAGCAGTATGAATATAGACCTCCAAGTTCACCAGGACATCTGTCGTGCTGCAGCACTTGCGGAAACCAAATTGAAAAGGGGAGAGGAGGTGATAGTGTTCCAGGAACCACATCAGACGAACGTTAATCATACGTTCAAAGAGTTTGCAGGCACAACTAGTTAAGGGCAATAGGGCGAAAGTCCTTAGGGGAACTTCCCAGATACCCTGGTTTGCGAACAAGGAGGACAACGGCATCGAGCCAGTCCTCAGGGACTGACGACGACTCCCAGATCCGATTATACAGACTCAGTAAATACTGAGACGTGCACGGAGGGAGATGGTGAAACATCTCATAATGAATACCATCGGAGCCAGCCCTCGTAGAACCGCAGAGGGCCAGGGCAGAACGAAGTTCAGAGAGAGAGAAGGGATTCTTATAGGAAAGTCGAAGACGAGTGCAGAAATCTAAAGGACAAGACTCAAGGACAGGTTTACGAAGAAGGAAAGATTGGGGAAGATGAAGACCAGAGCTAACAGAAGAAAAGTGGGAACCCAGTTCGGTAGCGACCTGCAACGGGTCCGCCACAAGAGTACCACGGAAGTGAAGGACCGGTGAAACATCGGGAATGAACTTACTCGCTGTCGCGCGGATACGCTTCCAGATCTGTGGCAGGGGAGTTTCGGACGTAACTGTGGAGACATAAGATGTCCAACATTCACGTTTAGCCATATGGATGACCCTACGGGACACCGCACTCGCTCTCCGAAAGAAAAGAAAAGAATCGGCCGTCTGCCGACAGCGGTGCCTCTTTCAGGCTGCACGCTTACAGCGGACAGCCCGAGCACAGTCTTTATTCCACCAAGGAACGCACTTCCGCGGACCCCGAGAGGAAGAGCGAGGAATAGAGCGGACGGCAGCATCGAAGACAGTGTCATAAAAAAGGAGGAGAGCGCGAGGGAGAGGCAGCAGGGAGAGGTCAGAGAGAGCAGCACTGAGGGTAAATAGGTTCCAGTCCACTTTAGCAAACTGCCACCTAGGGAAGGAGAGGGAAGGACGAAAAGAGAAAAAGGAAATAAGGATGGGGAAATGGTCACTGCCATGGAGGTCATCAAGAACCTGCCACGTGAAATCTAAGTAAAGAGAAGAAGAGCAAAGAGAAAGATCAAGACAGGAAAGGGTGTGAGTCCGAGAGTTCAAATGAGTGGGCTCACCACAATTCAGAAGAGCCAGGGAAGAAGACAGGATAAACGGCTCAAGAAGGCGACCTCAGGTATTCGCAGAACATCACCCCAAAGAGAATGACGACAATTGAAATCACGCAGCAGGAGCACAGGCTCCGGCAAGGAGTCCAGGAGGTGTTTCAGATCGGGAAGAGAAAGCGGGACACTAGTGGGGAGATAAATAGGGCAAACTGTGTACCATTTCCTCCAAAGATACGAGCAGCAGAACAATGGAGAGGCGAAGGAAAAAGTAAAGGAGCAAAGGGAACATCAAAGCGAATCACGAGAGCTGAAGAATTAGGAGCCCCAGCTGTTGGGGGGGGGGGGAGGGAAAGGAATAGCCACGAAAACGACCAGGACAAGCACCAAGCATCGGCTCCTAGAGACTGACACAAAGGAGCGAAACCCGCGAAATCAGAAGTTTGAGTTCGAGGAAATTGGCGTAATGACCTCGAACGTTCCATTGAAGAATAGACATCGACGAGAAGAGAAAGGACAACAACAGAGAACAAGGAAGAAATAAAGGCGAAAGAGCAACATAGCAAGTTAAAGAATATCAGGGTCGGGATCAGGGTCAGCAAAGTCAGGGTTGGGGGCATGGGTAAACTGAACAAAGACAGAGGGAAGTAAGCGGGAGAACAGACCAGAGGTGGGCGGGCGGGGTCCGGAGGAGCAGGAGACAACGGAGGGGAGCAGTCAAGGACAGCAGCAGGAAGAGGGGGAGTAGAAAGAAGGGAGTGCATCTCAGCAAGGGCAGCAACCGAGAGGGAAGCGGGGGGCCAAAGAAACCTCCATAGCAGAAACAGGGGGCGTAACCACTGAAATGGGAGGGGAAGGAGCGAAAGAGGCAGAAGCAGGGGCCGAGGAAGAAAGCGAAGCCTTCTTACCCGCTGGGAAGGAGGAAGGAGAGGAGCCAGGCTTACGCTTCTGACTTAAAGAGACAGGTGTCCCAGCAACTACGTACTGGGCAACAGATTCTAGCGTCTCAACAGGAGAAGCTGAATGAGAGCACACACGACGGCCGTTTGGAGAGCGATGGACATCAGCCCACACCGACAGGCGGCGGGGAGAGTCAAGAGACGGAGGGGAAGGATGGGAAGGAGGAACGGAGGGAGACGAGGAAGAAGACACAGGAGACAAGACAAACCGGGTAGAAAGAAGGGGAACCCCAGACAGAAGACCAGGAGGTGGATCCTTCGGGATAGAACTCAAAGGAACAGAGGAGGGGGCAGTGGGCGTATCAGGGTCCAAGGCCCGGAAACGGTTGTGAGTCTGAGGAAGGTGGGAAGGGCGAGGAGAGGAAGAGCGCAACACGCGAGCGTAAGAGATATTAGCATAAGGCAGGAGCCGGCGAACCTGGCGCCTCGCCTCAGGAAAAGATTAACGCTCCCGGTGCTTCAAGTTGAGGACGGCTGCCTCAAGCTTGTAAAGAACAGACGCACGGGAGAAGGTAGGATGGGCCTCACCGCAGTTAAGGCAACGAGCCCGGGGAGAAGTGCACTCCGACTTAGAGTGACCTTCGCCACCACACAAAGGACAGAGAGAGACAGTCCCAGATCAGCAGAGGGCACCATGCCCAAACCTCCAGTACTTGTTACAGAGCCTAGGAGAAGGAATGTACTCCTGGACAGAGCACCTGGCACCAGCAAGAATGACAGAGGGTGGAAGGGTCCTACCATCAAAGGTAATCTTCACAACCCGAAGGGGTTGACGGTGACTACCACGAGGGGTACGAGTAAACGTGTCCACCTGGAGAATAGAATGGCCCTGGGCATCAAGGATATGTCGAATATCGTCGTGGCAGTCTCACAGATCCCGATCACCGGTCGCAACATGGGGTGGGAGGAGAATAGTGCCAACACTGGTGTTCAACTGAGCGTTCTTTGAGACCCGAACAGGGGTCTCGCCAAGGCAGGATAAGGCAGCCAAGCGGGAAGTAGCATCCTGAGAAGGAGCAGCAACGACACGTGTACCGAGACAAGTGGGGTTTAAGGTAACAGAGGCATCTACGGAATCAACGAGATGTCGATGGAAGTAGAAATTGTCAGGAGGAGCAGAATCAAGAGGGAGGAGATAAAAATATTTGGCCCACGAAGCGGGACCAAACAAGGCTTGATAGGTATCAGAACAGGAAGGAATCGAGCGAGGGCGGCCGTGACGAGGACGGCGTTTAGAACCCCCAGAGAGAGAGGAGTTAAAAGGTGCAGTAGTTACAACTAGAGATGGAGCCGCACCAGGGGACGAGGTAGGCACCACTGGGGGCTTGGGGCTCGACCCAGCCACAGAGGAGGGAGGGGAGCCGAGGGGAGGAGTCAGAGAGGCCAAAGGAGGAGCAAGGTCGGGGCCCAATGCCGCGAAGGTTACAGAGCCCGTTCTTCCAACACGGATTGACTCGGGGGCTTGGTCGCCCACCCCACAAGCCTGAGAAGGTAAAGGAGAAACAGTAGAACCAGTATACATCATTGCTACGAGAAAAACATTCATTCACGAATGTGCCCCCACACCCACCATGGAGCCACAATTAGAGGCAGGACACCCGACAAAAAGCTATCGCCGATCATGCCGGGGCCTCCTAGGGGTGCGTCGTGAGTATATGCCCCACAAACACCACCTTAAGAACCAACAGTCTGCCGAGATCGGTTTCAGTGACGAAAGGGAGATTGACAATAAAAGGTTCCCCTCGCTCTCGACGTTGGGTACTACAGTTCTACGGGTGCAAGAGTATGCCTCCCCAAGCACCCGGGTGTCAAAATAGAAGAAGTCCAAAGGAATAACCAAAACAAGCATAAGGTCGGCAGGAAACGGCAAGCAGATAGGAGAAGAGGGGGGAGAAACAAGAAACAGAAGGCAGCAGGAGCACAAGGCCACAAAAGGACAGAAGACTGTCCGAAGGAGCATCACACTCCGGCAGCCGCCCACTAAGCCCCCCTCACGGCAGCAACGAGCTGAGCGGGGAGGGGGGAGTAACAAGAAGAGGAAGACTTGGTATATCAGTTACTGGTGATGGAAGCTGCCTCATACGAGGATAATTTGGTGTCTACATCCTAGTTATATCTGGTGGACTAAGCCTGCTGTACAATAACATAAGGCACCTCCAATGTATACTAATATAAGTAGTTAATACTGTAGTTTGATTGGCTACATATATATAAATTTAATATAAACCCCCCCCCCCAATGTTTAAGGATCGATTTGTCAGATTATTGCAGAAATATAGTCCACTTAACATCATACCAATTTCTATCGAAATATATATATTAACGTAAATATAAATTCTATATAAATTCATATAAATTAAATAAATATAAATCTCACAGGTCGGTTCCCACACTGTGAACGTACTTGTCGTTTGAGGAGGGATCACGATGTAACGATGGACTAGAGGTAAAGTTTAAATGATTAGAGCTCCTATAAGAAACTAGACCACTTATCCTGCTGGTGGTCCACTGATGCAATCCTTGGATCGCTGATGGAGTAATTGCACACTCCAGGGGCGATTAATAGCAAGGGCTGATCGTGTAGTTGACGAAAGTTTCACCTCTGTATTTAGGGCTGCCACATTGTCTATGGCGTCGTCCACACTGCAAGACACTGGCGTCTCCCTCCTCCTCGCTCAACCCCTCTCTCGCGCATGCGCAGCATATTGTAGTAGAAACGGAAAATTCTTTTCCTTGTAATTACTCTACTTAATACGTTAATGAGAATAGGATCACAATTATAGGGAGTTATATTGTTTAAATTCCCGATGAATAATTAATATGAACAGTGTTCTTATTAAACAAGAAATGGAGAGAATTTCTGTTTCCTCTATGTTAGATAACAGATAAACTGTTATACCGTGACCTTTTAGTTGATAACTCGTTATTAGATCACTAGTTGTTATATTATCAGTATTAATTCTTGTAAAGAATACTGACAAAAGGCAAGAATATTATTCAATTCTCTGGCATGTTGACAATAATTATGTCTGCTAGATATTATCTGATACAATGCAGTCCTTCTATGTGAGAAGAATTTAGTAAATGACACGCAGATAGGAAAATATTAATTTATGTTAATGCTACAAATTAGTAGGATTAGTATACACTATGCCTAGTATACACTGGTGATGTATTATAATACAATAAGGATGTCTTAGTGTTGGAACTTTCCAACATAACTCCGGGGGGAGAATTCTCGGGTCGCAGTTCAATGTTGAGTGCTGACGTACCTTACCTTTCCCTGAAGTTATTCTAAAGTTAGTATGTTGGTACGTTAGTACGAACATAACGGCTGTCCCGAATCTGTCAGAGACAGATAAGATTAAGTCTTCAGGGGCATATGACACGTAACACGAAAAAATTTGGGAAAAAATCGTAATATTGTGAAATATTTATAAAAATACTACATAGTTCTGGCAACACTCTGGTGCAATCAGAATTTTTTTACGATATAAATTGATGTATTTGTAGCACATTTCCTTGCGTAATTGTGCAGAATCCGGTGCCCCACGGCTGTGGCGCGGAAAGGTATTGCGTTGTACGATCTAAACGTCAAATTTTTTGTAATAACGTCGTAAATAACTCTGTATATATGAAGAGAAAATATACACTGATTGGCAACCTTCTCATCCCTAGTGGGGTTGAGCAAGGTACCAGCCCTCAGTCACCTCGTGTGTCCTATTGAGTGTGGACTCTGTCGACGCGCTCTCCATTCTCGCTCCTGGAATAGCGCATTGTCGTGTCTACTGCACAAAAAATGATAAAGACGACGCCGTCTTTATCAGTAAAAGAAAGCCGCTTTAGCGCGAAGAAGAGAGATGGTGGTGGCTTCCCTGCATCAGCTGTGAGGCGTGACATCGACACCACCTCAACCTTCCTCACACACCTTCCTCAACCCTCCTAGACCCTCCTCACACACCTTCCTAGACCTCCCTCCCTCCAACAAGCCGAGACAGGCTCCTGAGGAAGGTGATCCAGCAATCATGCAAGTGCCTATTAGTGCCCATTGAAGTGCCACCTTGAGGACCCACAATTCAGACCAATTACAATGGGTTAGTATGTTTTAGTGTTATAATTGGATATTTTGTAATAAATAATTGTAATATATATGTGCAGGCATATATATATATATATATATATATATATATATATATATATATATATATATATATATATATATATATATATATATATATATATATATATATATATATATATATATATATATATATATATATATATATATATATATATATATATATATATATATATGACAATGTCAGACCACGAAGGAAAAATGAAACAGGAAATTTCCTTAAGTACTTTCGTATATTAAATACATCTTCAGAAGGACCTTCTGAAGATGTATTTAATATACGAAAGTACTTAAGGAAATTTCCTGTTTCATTTTTCCTTCGTGGTCTGACATTGTCACATTCTTAATCACGTGTTTATTTTCGTGATATACACACACACATATATATATATATATATATATATATATATATATATATATATATATATATATATATATATATATATATATATATATATATATATATATATATATATATATATATATATATATATATATATATATATATATTTATATGCAATTTTTTTTTCTTTTTTTTTTCCGTTTGTTATCAGGGGATTTGCATGGAACTTACACACCTTGCTGAACGGATGCCTATCTGCAAGGGTGCCAATTACGAACGAAATTGGTCGACGTCAAGCTCGGCTACGGGTGGACATAACTTGGATCTTATTTTACTCAGGTAAGAAATTTTCAAATTCTTGGTGTTTCACAGCTTTCATTTTTTAATCAATTTACATGCAAATTACACCTTATATGTAGAGTTTGTGCTTCTACAATTGTACAGAACACTTTAGTCCAAAGTCCATTTTTTTATTTTATAAATATTTATAAACATTATATATTGCATATTTTTGGAAGGGGAACTTTGAATAATTGTATTATTGCACTAAACTTTTTTTTGATAAAACTGCTGTGTATAATCCTTTATTATATGTAAATGTGATATCCGAGTGTTATAGAAATGATTTTAGTTGACACATGTGTTCCCTGAAATTTTTCGAAAATGTTGAAAATTCGTTGCATAATACGTTGTGTATTTTTTTCTCCCTTTCTATTTAGAGTGTGATGCTGAAACTTGGACCAGTTGCAGCGCTTTCTATAACCATTCCATGATTAAATTTATAAACAAATTGAACAACTTTTAGTTTCCCGTGTTATGTGTCGTAGGCCCCCTTAGGGAACGTATGTTAAATGTTGAAACATTGAATTATTAAATCATCTGAAGTTAATAACTACTGAAGCCTTCAATGTACTCAGTGACTTGTGTCGCTGTGATGCATAATGGTTATGTTACTAAATCTTAGAGTCTTGTAAACTCAGAGATTTTCTCTAGATGTAATAATGGTGTAGTCTGTAGCCTACACAAATTAAATTAATGTTTAAATCATTCACGTTAAGAAGACTTAGAATCCACAGTGAGGTGAATGTCCAGGGCCACCGTGACTTGTAACTGATTGGTTACTGGACATCACAACATGGTATCATCATGACTACTTTAAATTGGATGGTAAGTTATTTGCTCTTAGTCAGAGCTGTAATATTGTTGTAGTTTCCGTTTGCATTGTTGAGCAGCGGCTCTAAGTGGTCGGGCGCTTGGTGGATCGGAATTGCTGTCCTCGGAAACGGTTGGTAAAGTTGGTTCTGTAGAACACTTTCGTTCAGCTAATTCGAGAGGTACCAACTTTTCCAATGTTTTTAGGGTAGTAGTACCTCGGCACAAAACCTGTACTACTCTCAGGACACCTTGGTGGTCTCTGTGAACAGAGACAATTTTGCCTATAAGCCATTCTGACCTGGGGCCATCACTGTCGATTACCACTAGATCTTCTGGTTTGAGTTGGACTTTGTTATAGGGGCTTGAAGCTCCGTAGTGGTATTCCAGTAGAGCTGTGAGGTACTATCGAGTCCACACCTCATTCCACTTCTTGACTAGCCTCGAAAGATGTTGATAACTTTCCACTAAATCACTCCTAGTCACATGCGAATGGTCGACTGGATCCTCTTCTACTAAAGGTATCAGAGGGCTCAGTAGGGTTCCATGGATTAAATGTGAGGGACTCAGGGTGTGGGTACCGACCTGTGAGATTTATATTTATTTAATTTATATGAATTTATATTTACGTTAATTTGTATACTTCGATAGCAATTTGTATAATGATAAGTGGACTGTATTTCTGCAATAATCTCTTAATCTCACAAATCGATCCTCTACACATTAGGGGGGGTTTATTAAATTAATATATATGCAGCCAATCAAACTACAGTAATAGCTACATACATTGATGAGGTTCCTTCTCTTATAGTACAGCAGGTTAGTCCACCAGGTATAACTAGAGTGTAGACACCAAATTATCCTCTTTGAGGTAGCTTCTATCACCCAGTAACTGGTGCACATAATCTTGCATCCTCGTCTTGACCTTTAGTATGAGGCGATTTCGCGTTCTAACCGGCTAACCCTATCCAATGACATTAATGGCCACTAATGATAGATAATGGGTTTCGGAAAGAACACTTAACTTGAATTTGTAGACAGCGTGTTGATAATGGTACTTCTAGTTTCCATAACACTACGTCCAAGTAAATTTAACAGGAGCCGAATTTGCTCCCGTGTGAGCCTCTGGTCTCAATATAAACAATGATGGCTGCCCTCCTTCCTCCACTCTGACGCCTGGCTTACATTGTCCAGATTTCAGAACGTGATAGAAGGGTCACATTTACTCTACTTTAATATTGATAATTAAGTTAATTTATATAAGATGTTTTATGATGGTAAAGTCCAAAGACTAATGTATTTAAGAACAATTCCCAGCATAATAGGTGGCGAATATAATAGTATGTGGTGATGATATCCCGTTTTCTTAGACGGTAATTCCACTACAAGTTACGTTTTCTATGGGTAACTTGTTGGTACAATACAGCTATTATCTGTATGATATATTAAATGCTGTCGGATTTTCCGACATAATTCCCCAGGGGGGCTGCTCACGGGTCGAAGTCCTAATTAGAACAGACGAACACCGATACTCCTCCATCGAATTATTACATTAATTTGATGTTAGTAGTTAGTAATCACACATTTGTGTGTCTGTTCGTACAGGACGGATGTCCCGTACTAGAGTTGCAGAGGTTAGAAGTCTAATGCAATTTCATTTCCCTGTCAACTCTTGAAAGGCTAATATTCAAGCCTTATTACATATTATTTAACCCAGAAGACTGGATGTGATCAAGTACTACAGTCAAGTATGATTCAGGGACTGCAGTGAGATCAGTGACATTAGATATAACTTGAAGTTTCTTCAGGTAACTGGTCACTGATATATAAACACTGAGGCCCATGGAATACATCTTGATTAAATAATAAATGTATCAAATCAGTCATCATATTTATTGGGGTTTAATTTAGTTAATTGATTCAGAAGATTGAATAGCTCATCATTAAAGTAAAGTATGGTTCTGAGACTGCAGTGGGTTCAGTGACATTGGTCGCAGTGACTTGTAGCTGTTTTAGGCTACTGTTCACTGATTTGCCACTGAGGCCTCATGAACTCATCTCCAGCTTTAAATGATGATACTAACATCAACCTCTGTTGGTATAGTCAGCTGTAATCTCCTTAGTATAATGATACTGGAGAAATATAATCAGCTGACAAATTTAGATTTCTACTGGTATTGTTTATCTGCAGGCATAAGTCTCCTCAGGCTTGATACTGGGCCTGAGAGTAATTTACCTCCTGCAGAGTTTAACATGGTTATGCCCTGATATTTAGTAGGGCTACCGATGAATCGATGACAATAGTCTGTCCCTACAAGGAGACCGAAGTCGGTGAGGTGATCAGACTTAATATTATCTGCCAATTTTATTCCTCTATTTCTCAGGAATTTGGCTGTTGCTCTCAGACCTTGAACTTGTAGGTCTACTGGTATTTTGTCCACCACAATGGCTTGTACTCGACAGACGTACCTGCCTAAACGTACTGATGGTTGAACCACCTGGTAGACTTGAGGTCCTGCATCTGTTACAAACCCTGAGATGTTGAATGACGTCTGGGCTACAGGCCTTAATTGTAGTTCATCTGCCAACTTTTTAGTGACAAATGTTCTCTGGGATCCTTGGTCAAACAACCCACGGGTATGGACCTTGGCCCTCTTATTCAGGATGGTAATTTGGGCAGTAGGCAAAGTCGTATTACCTTTAGACTTTGCCGATTGGACACTCTTTGTTTGTTGCACCTTGCAGTACTGTACTGAGGTGGGAATGCTATCTTCCACCTTGGGGTTTGGAGACGTTGTTTTGGTGTGTCTGCACAATGCTGCATGGTGCTGACCTTTGTTACACCTATTACAGGTGTGTAATTGGGTATCACAGTCCTTGATGTTATGTTTCCTGAGGCACCTCGTGCAATGTTGCAAATCCTTGAGTCGCTCAACACGGGCGTCACTATCAGGAAAATTAGGGCAGTGGTACATTGAATGTTTCTCATTGCAGAACAAACATGTTCCATAGCTTCCAGTACCCTTTGGTGTCACGTTCTTGGATGACACAGTAACTATAGGCTTGGAGGGTCCCACTGCATATACGCCCACACTGCCACTGTTCCACTTTGGTGTTGAATTATATTGTCTAGATTGATTTGGAGTACCTTTGGTACTCTGTGGTTTACTATTATTGGTTTCTGAGGGTTTACTTGGTGGTTTTAATTTGTCATGTGTTCGTAATTGATGAACTACTGACTTTAAACCTTCAGATATTTCATTCATGGATAAGATACTTTTATTGTAATGAGCACTCATTTGTCTCAATATGTCCCTAGGTATTTTCTCCTGGACAATTATTTTCAAGACCCACTCAGCCCCGTTTGTATCTGCTGTCAGGCTGAGGGCATTGATCAATGATTCTACCTCCAGCTTGAAGACTTGGAGTGAATCAGCTGAAGCCTCCGGTGGGGGTAAATGCAACAGCTCATGAACTAAATGTGATGTTCTTACTTCTGGATCAGCATAATTATCCTTGAGGAGTTTTACTGCCAGATCATAGCCGTCATTAGTTAATCTCAGATGGGATACTACTGTTTTAGCCTCACCTGATAATTGGCCTTGCAAATAAGAGAATTTACTACTCTTTGGTAAAGATTGTTTTGAGTCTACAAGGTCAACGAATTTGTTCCAAAATTCGTCCCAATCTTCCTCATCTTTTCCTGAGAAAGTGGGTAAATTAATTGGAGGGAGTCGAGCTTCTGCTTGACTCGTATTAGATGCAACTGTTGTTGTTGTTGCTGTTGCCTTGTTCTGGGCAATTAATTTGACATAAGGCTGTAACGTGGCCTGAGTGTGATCTTCATAATTCGCAAGATCAACCATAATGTCGTCTATTTCTGTTTCTGATAAATTAGTGTTGGCAAGTTCAGCCACATATGTTGCTATTTGACATTTAATTTGCTCAAATTTACCTGCAGCTGCTTGATAATAGCTTTCCAGGTCAGCATAATCAACTGTTGATTGTTGTGACAAATCTTCACATTTCTTGATCTGTCTTGTTAAGTGGCCTTTAAGACCTGCAAGGGTTCTTTTCATTCTCCCTGCATTATCCATACTGGCTAGTTGGTGAAGCCTTGTGGGACTTGTACTTGGGCTGCTCATAATACTGAACAAGCACTGATGGTAGCCTAGGGTAAATTCTGCACTCACTAGGCAATAATCCTACCTCTACTAGAGGTTAGCACTTAAAATTAATACACATTATATATATATATACAATCATACACACTAATGATTTGAGTGATAAACCAGTGTCACTGGAAGTACCTTTAGGTTAGCTCTTCTATATCACCCTAGGATGGTAGAGACACTAATTAATCACTCAAAGGTGTAATGATCATAAGTAATTTATTATATATACAACTCAACTCGAGTTGATAAAAATTACACCCAAAATAGGGTCTGGACCATTCATTAATGGTGTTAGGTTGTTGAATATAGTACAACTGACTATGGTAATAATGGGACTAGGATGAACGATAATAGTTCAACTAGTCATATCCTACCCTGTTGTGGGTTGGCAATTAGTAAATATTATACTGTGATCACTAGTGCAATATATATTAAATAATTCTCTATTTTGGAGAAATAATATACACAATTATTGATAATAGCCTCTTAATTAGCCTCTATGAAACTTCTAATATTATCTAGAAGTATTAAATATTATTAGTGACCTCGCGAAATAAAGTCCACAAAATTCGTAGATAATCTCTCGCGAAATGTAACACCACGAAATCCGTGAACAATCTCGCGAAGACACAGTCACTAATTCGGCTGGCTTCTATATTAGCGCTGTCATTTCACGAAATAACACACCACCAAATATCTGTGGGTGTGCATGAAACCGCTGACGAAGCTGAACTGGGCTGAGGGAGGCTCCTGAGCTCCCTCGAGGCTAGGCTGCCGTCTTGACTGCTGGCCTTTGTTTAAATAACACTGCACTAGTATATTTAATGAATCCACTGGATAACTGGTTCATCCGGTACTAAGATGACCAAATGTGGGTTCAAAGGACCGAATATTCCGGTTCCGAAGGTCCAAATAATGTGGGTACCGACCTGTGAGATTTATATTTATTTAATTTATATGAATTTATATTTACGTTAATTTGTATACTTCGATAGCAATTTGTATAATGATAAGTGGACTGTATTTCTGCAATAATCTCTTAATCTCACAAATCGATCCTCTACACATTAGGGGGGGTTTATTAAATTAATATATATGCAGCCAATCAAACTACAGTAATAGCTACATACATTGATGAGGTTCCTTCTCTTATAGTACAGCAGGTTAGTCCACCAGGTATAACTAGAGTGTAGACACCAAATTATCCTCTTTGAGGTAGCTTCTATCACCCAGTAACTGGTGCACATAATCTTGCATCCTCGTCTTGACCTTTAGTATGAGGCGATTTCGCGTTCTAACCGGCTAACCCTATCCAATGACATTAATGGCCACTAATGATAGATAATGGGTTTCGGAAAGAACACTTAACTTGAATTTGTAGACAGCGTGTTGATAATGGTACTTCTAGTTTCCATAACACTACGTCCAAGTAAATTTAACAGGAGCCGAATTTGCTCCCGTGTGAGCCTCTGGTCTCAATATAAACAATGATGGCTGCCCTCCTTCCTCCACTCTGACGCCTGGCTTACATTGTCCAGATTTCAGAACGTGATAGAAGGGTCACATTTACTCTACTTTAATATTGATAATTAAGTTAATTTATATAAGATGTTTTATGATGGTAAAGTCCAAAGACTAATGTATTTAAGAACAATTCCCAGCATAATAGGTGGCGAATATAATAGTATGTGGTGATGATATCCCGTTTTCTTAGACGGTAATTCCACTACAAGTTACGTTTTCTATGGGTAACTTGTTGGTACAATACAGCTATTATCTGTATGATATATTAAATGCTGTCGGATTTTCCGACACAGGGGTTCTCTGAGAGAAGTCATCCGATAGGGAAGTCAAGGGTCGGTTGTTGACTCGCGCCTCAATTTCTACGATGAGTGTTTGTAATTCAGGGAAACTAATTTTCTGTCGATGCAGGATCTTAAGTATTTTTTGACAGTCCCCCACCATGCGTTCGTAGAAACCACCTTACCAGGGGGGCTCTGGGAGGTATAAAATTCCAGTGGCATTGTCGTTTTTGCATTACAGATAGCACTTCTGGGTGATTCCATCTCTCTCGTAGGGAGGCTTCTCCAGCCACAAAATTTGATCGGTTGCCAGATATCATTAGTTTGGGGCAGGATCTGTGTGCAGCAAATCTATGAAAGGCTTGGATGAAGTCTTCTGCACTCATGTCAGAAGTCATTTCTATGTGTACGCCTCGTGTGGTTGCACATGTGAAGAGGCATATATATGCTTTCACTGGTATGTGAAAGTGCCAGTGTCTGGAGTGCCAGTGAGAAGTAAGGCTCCTGTGTAATCGACCCCAGTGGTCTCAAAAGGACGAAGATGGACTACTCTCTCCTTAGGGAGTAGTGGAGGTCCTGCTCAAGGACACACTAGAGTGTCGTACCTCCTGCAGATTACACAAGACTTAATAAGGGATTTGACAGTTTGACGACCTTGGGGAAGCTAATATTTCTGTCTTGGGTCGGTGAGTGTGTCTAACACTCCACCACGCAAAGTACCGTATTGATGGTGGTGTAGAACTAGAAGTTTCGCGATAATAAGGTGACGTGGTAGAAGTATTGATTTTTTTTGTATCCAAATCAATTTCTGCATGAAGCAGACGTCCTCCACACCTTAATAAATTATGCGTGTTGGCATCATACCAGATACCTAGAGACTTTGTTAATTTGTCTGGAAGATTTTCATATTCACTTCCATATGACTCTTGTTGTGCACGCTTGATCCAATAGAGCATAGGATTGAGAAATCTATGCCTAATTCCTATCTTAGGAAGAAAATCAAATGCATGTGTTGTTACTCTTAGTAACTTACTCAAGTTGGAATAATTGTGAGGATTAATAGCTAAGGTCTAATGAGGTTCTGGGTCTGTCATGGGTGTAGTGATATTGGTCACTATGACTTGTGGTTTCGGTTTTGGCCACTGACCACTAACAAGCCTTGAAGGTCCATTAAACCACATCGGAGACTTGATCAGCGGTTTAACGATAAACCTCTTGAAAGGTAATCTGCTGGATTGTCCTTGGTAGGAACATGTCTAAGTTTATTTCTTGCAGATAATTCATGGATTTCCCTAACATGATTGATGATATGGGGAGTTTTATTAATTATTGTTTCTTACCCATTGTAAGACTGCCTCATTGTCTGACCACACTACGATCTCACCAAAGTGAATATTATTTTGTGTCCTGGTCAGGCAATAAGCCAATCTTATTCCCACCAGCAATGCAGTCAACCCCATTTGAGATAAAGATCTCTTCTTGATCGGATCATCTCTTGCTTTTGATGCGAGTAAAAATGATTGTGCATTATTGACTATGTAGGCTGCAGCGCCGTACGCTTTACCAGAGGCATCGCAAAAAACATGCAAATTGGTAGGTAAATTTTATTCTGAAGCATTACGAGGAAATTTCAAAACACTTAACTGATTGAAATCCATTGTGAGTATTTGCCATTTATCTTGCAACTCAATTGGCAACGGATCATCTCATCCCATATTTTTCTGCCAGCATTCCTGCATTAGGAGTTTGCCCTTTATTAAAATGGAGTTAAGAAAGCCCTAAGGGTCATATGGTTGACTGACATACGAGAGTAATTTTCTCATGGTAAAGGTTGAATTATTTGTTTGTACTGACTTGACAAGTCACTACAAACAAATAATTCTATAATTATTTGTTTGTTTATAATTATACCGACGAGATAACAGTTATCTCGTCGGTAACTGTTCCATTCCACGCCCAGAACTTTTAATTGATTAGGTACACGATAATCGGGAAACTCTTTCTCGATCATCTGGTTTAATTGTTTATGGTTTGAGGCTCATGATTGTAGTGGGATATTGGCTCATAGCAACTCACGATTAGCCTCATGGTAAATTTTTACCAATTGAAATTTGTCATTAGTTGTTCCCTGGAAATTGTCTACATACAAGTTGTCACTAATTTCTGCTTTATAAGAGCTCTTTGACTTCTTCAAATGTGTATCTAACGTTGTTTGGTGTAGAAACGGTTAAGATGTCGCTCCGAATAGCACAGAGTCAAGGTAAGGTAATTATCAAAAGAAGGCACCAAACCGGGAAGGCTATGTAGCACCATCAAAGTGCGAAATAATCAGAGGGCGCTAAATATCACCAAGAATGCCAATACGAGAAGAAAAACGCATAAGGCGAACGATATCAAAAGTATCCGATTCACCTAGAATTCTATCGAGGGACAAGCGACCGCGAGGGATGATTGGAAAGCAAGACACACACTCGTCATGGAAGTCAGGACATTCAACAAGGATATGCACAACTGTAAGAGGGACAACGCAATTCAGACAATAAGGAGCAGGGTGGCGCTCCATTAAGTGACCGTGGGTTAAGCGAGTATGACCAACCCGCAGCCGTGCCAAAGCAGTTTCCCACCGTCGGTTACGGTGGCAGGAGGAAGGCCACGGGGACACACTACGTTTGAGAGTACGCAGCTTGTTACCAAACCACAGAGGACCAACAACCCTGCCAACGGGCAAGAATGGAAGAATGAATAACAGGATAAAAGTCGGAATAAGGAATACCTTTACGGGAGATGGGACAAGAACGGATAGCTTCCTTAGCGGCAGCATCCGCACGCTCATTGAAAGAAACACCAATATGGCTGGGAACCCAGCAAAACTCTGATTTAAATTTACTAGAAATAAGAAACAGCCAATGTTGAATCTCGATGACCACCGGATGGACAGGATTAAAGGACCCTAGAACCATGAGGGCACTACGAGAGTCAACTACAACCACAAAGGAGGAATGAGAATGAGAAAGCAAGAGAAGAAAAGCATAGAGAATAGCATAAAGTTCTGCCGTAAAGACGCTAGCCTCCGAAGGGAGGCGACATATATAAGTATGGTCAGGAAAAACAACAGAGTAGCCCACACCGTCCGCAGACTTAGACCCATCGGTGAAGATGGAAATAGAGTGGGAGTGCGAAGAAAAGTGCTCAAGGAAGAGGCTTTTCAGAATTGTAGGAGGGGTAAAGGCTTTAGTAACACAAGTCAAGGACGTACAAAATTTGAGAAGGGTGACTCTCCACGGAGGTAAGGAAGGAACAATACGAGGAGAAACATTAGAAATATGAACAAAAAGAGAATCCTGTAAGCGAGATAACCGGACAGAAAGTGGGAGACAATGAAGAGGAACAGAAACCACAGGAGGAGGAAAAGTCAATGCACGACAGAGGCGAGAGGAAGGATGTTGGAAGGACCGCGCAAGATAGTGAAGAGAGTAGCGATCACGACGGTCCTGAAGAGAGAGAAAGCCAGTGTCAACATACAAACTAAGGGCGGGCGTCGAACGAAAGGCACCAGAGCTGAGACGCAACCCAGTATGGTGCAAAGCATCAAGACGGCGAAGAGTAGAAGGAGAAGCAGAAGAGTATGCAGGGCAACCGTAATCAAGTTTAGACATGACGAGAGAGGAGTGTAAATAGAGGAGCGTGCGCCTATCTGCTCCCCAAGAAGTATGGGACAAAACCTTAAGGAGGTTAAGGGCCTTAGAGCATTCAACTCGGAGGTAAGCGATATGGGCTGACCAAGACAAACGAGTGTCAAAGACTAACCCCAAAAGCTTCGCGGAATCCCTGTACACAATGGGATAACCATAAAGCGACAAAGAGGGACGAAGAACAACATGCTTCCGAGTAAAAGTCATAGCACAAGTCTTAGACGCAATGAACTTAAAGCCATGATCAGTGGCCCAAGACGACACGGTATCAATCGCAAGTTGAAGCCGCCGTTGAAGGAGAGGGGAATCATCACCCCGACAGCAAAGGGTAAGATCATCAACATAGAGAGCAGAGAAGACGCCAGAAGGAAGAGAGGAAAGAAGACCGTTGAGGGCAACTAGAAAAAGAGTAGAGCTCAGAACATTACCCTGGGGTACACCCTCATACTGCTGAAAAGGGGCAGAGAGAGCAGTACCAAGCCGCACACGAAAGGAACGACGAGAGAGGAAGCTCTGGAGGAAGAGAGGGAGGTTCCCACAAAGGCCAAAAGAATGAAGTTGAGACAGAATATGATACGTCAGGTAGTGTCGTAAGCCTTTTCCAGGTCAAAAAGGAAGACAACAACGGAGGTCTTCGCAGTAAAAGCAGTACGAATATAGACCTCCAAGTTCACCAGGATATCTGTTGTGCTGCGGCACTTGCGAAAACCAAATTGAGAAGGGGAGAGGTGGCGATAGTGTTCTAAGAACCACATCAAACGAACGTTGACCATACGTTCAAAGAGCTTGCAGACACAACTCGTGAGAGCAATAGGGAGGAAGTCCTTGGGGGATGACCCGAGAGACCCTGGTTTCAGAACAGGGAGGACAACAGCATCGAGCCAGTTTTCAGGGACTGACGACGACTCCCAGACCCGATTGTACAGACTCAGTAAATACAGAGACGTGCATGGAGTGAGATGGCGAAGCATTTCATAATGAATGCCATCGGAGCACGCTGCCGTAGAACCACAAAGGACTAGGGCAGATTGAAGTTCAGAGAGAGAGAAGGGATCATTATAGGGAAGGTGAAAATAAGTACAGAAATTTAATGGACGAGATTCAAGGAGAGGCTTACGAAGAAAGAAGGATTGGGGAAGGTGAGAACCAGAACTAACAGAGGAGAAATGGGAACCCAGTTCGGTCGCAACCTGCAACGGGTCCGCCACAAGAGCACCATGGAGGCGAAGGACCGGTGAGACATCGGGAACGAACTTACCCGCAATCTTGCGGATACGCTTCCAGACCATTGGAAGAGGAGTTTCGGACGTAACGGAGGAGACATAAGACTCCCAGCAAGCACGTTTAGCCGCACGGATGGTCCTACAAGCCACCCCACTCGCCTTCCCAAACAAAAGAAAAGACTCAACCGTCTGCCGGCGGCGATGTCTCTTCCAGGCTACACGCTTTCAGCGGACAGCCCGAGCACAGTCCAAACTCCACCAGGGAACGCACTTCCGCGTTCCCCGAGAGGAAGAGCGAGGAATAGAGTGGAGGGCAGCGTCAAAGACAGTGTCATGAAAAAGAAGGAGGGCGCGAGGGAGAGGTAAAACGGAGAGGTCGGAAATAGTAGCACGGAGAGTAAAGAGGCGCCAGTCAGCCTCGGCAAACCGCCACCTAGGGAAGGAGAGAGGAGGGCAAAAGGAGAAAACAGTGACAAGGATAGGAAAATGGTCACTGCCATGGAGGTCATCAAGGACTCCCCACCCGAAATCTAAGGAAAGGGATGACGAGAACAGAGAAAGACCGAGACAAGAAAGGGAGCGAGTCCGAGAGTCCAAATGAGTGGGCTCATCAGAATTAAGAAGGGACAGGGAAGAAGAGAGGATGAAAGGTTCAAGGAGGCGACTGTGGGACATTTGGGGCTTGACTCTATTTATTTAATTATTAAAGTAATGAAATCAATTACGAAGGACCACCCGCTTTTATAGTAAAGAGGGAAACTAATAAATTGTGATCATTTGAAATTCCTAGAGGAACCAGTAACTATGGATAAATACTAGAAAGTATAATCACTTGAATAGTTAATGGGCTGTATATATAATTTAATTGAATCAAAGCCTCAAACACCTACATTGGGGGGTTATTGCTAGAACTTTGTATATGTCTAGGAACTAGTGTGGTTCGTACACCAGTTCATTATGTAATAACCTAATCCTATGACCAATTAGAGAATCAATAGAGAATTTGTCACCAATAAGAACATAGATTATGAATATCAGAAATTAATGATTATAATAAACACGTGTTAAATCCAGTGCACAGTGATCAATAGTAATAATCCAGTACAGATAATTTGAATAATGGAATACGGAAAAGGGTCTTAGCTTGAAGACGTTTTCCAAGACATCAGTCATGAATCATCCTCGGAATCTCCGGAATTCATCATGGAACACTGGGAGATGAATAACACGGGATAGTAACAGCTCGGGGAATTCTTCACACGCAAGCTGTAAATCAAGATATATTATGTAGCAACATATTAGGCTGCTGAATATCTATATTCAAGAAATAGGAAATGGAGAGTGGAAAATTATACTAATATGTGTTATATTTATGTCGCACGGCGTGACGACAAGCTACCCTGCTGTAAACTTTCTCTAATGATGCATCAAAAGGGAATAAGTGTACTTAGCTAATAGGGCACTGTATAAGTTGAAGCTTGCCGAAGCTCGCGTCCTAGGCTCTAGCGTCGCAATGGCGAACACGTGGCGTTTAGCTTGGCCTAGATGTCGACGCGCTTCTCTGGCCGGTCACGATGGATTACACGGAACAATTGACAGGTTCCAGGCTGAATGTCAAGTTAATTCTTGTTGACGATTCACCACGATGTATCCTAGGACACTGACACCAAACGAGTTGCTCAATTCCACAACTAGTCTTCACACCGCACTTTGGCGACTTTCCTCTCACACCGACGCCTCCACACGCTCTCTCCGTGGTGTCTCTTCGATTAATGGCGTCTCCCCTGCCCCGCTCCGCGTCCCGCATTTGCTACACAAATTATTTACTACAAATAATATTATTTCTCACAGTTTCGACTAAAATGCTTGGATAATGACGTGTTTATAATTCAGGGGAGTTAAATATTATTATTTGCTCGTTTTACGATGGTAAACGAGCAATGGAGATGAATTTAATTCTCTCCATGGCATTCACGCGTGACGTTAAATTTATTACCAGATAACAGTTGTAACTAGAAATGCTTAATTTGGCATTATTTGGGAGTCAGGTTATCGGTAAATAATCATCACACAGAACACTGTTGTTTTTAGAGAATCAAACTCAATTCTCTGACACACTGGATATAAATGTGTTTACTTTGGTAGAATCTGACGCAATACTGGTGTCTAGTTACGTAAGAATTCTAGCATTATTGTACAGATACAATTATTAGTTCATGTGAACCCTACTGTTGGTTAATTTTAGTTACTACAGTGATTAGTAGATTTTAGTAATAATTAATAATAATACAACTGTATTGTATTAGTGTTGGAAATTTCCAACAGCGACCCCGGGTGTTTGTCAGCACATCACCCCAAAGGGCATGACGACAATTGAAATCACCCAGCAGGAGCACAGGCTCCGGCAAGGCGTCTAGGAGGTCTTTAAGATCGGGAAGAGAAAGTGGGACAGTGGGGGGTAGATAAATAGAACAAACCGTGTACCATCTACACACAAAGATACAGGCGGCAGAACAGTGGAGAGGCGAGGAAAAAAGTAAAGAGACAAAGGGAACATCGGAACGAATCAAGAGAGCAGAAGAATTATGGACCCCAGCGACAGCTGGGGAAGGGGAGAGAAAAGAATAGCCACGGAAGCGACCAGAACGAGAACCAAGCATCGGCTCCTGGAGACAGACACAAAGGGGCGAAAACTGTGAAATGAGAAGTTGGAGGTCAAGGAAATTGGCGTAAAATCCACGGATGTTCCACTGGAGAAAAGACATCAGCAAAGAGAGATAGGAGAGCAACAGAGAGCAAAGAAGAAACAAAGGTGAAGTAGGAACACAGCACTCTAAAAAAGGACAGTCAGGATCAGGGTCAGCAAAGTCAGGGTTAGGGGGCATGGGTAAACTGAGTAAAGAAGGAGGGCAAGAAGCGAGAGGACGGAGCAGAGGCGGACGAGCAGGGTCTGGAGGAGAAGGAAGGGGAGGAGGGGGGGGGGGCAGCAAGAGGGGAGCGCACCTCAGCAAGGGCAGTAACCGAGATGGAACCAGGGGCTAAAGAAACCCCCACAGTAGTAACAGGGGGCACCACCACCGAAGTGGGAGGGGAAGGAATGATAGAATCAGAGATAGGGGGTGAAGAAGAAAGCGAAGCTTTCTTACCGACAGGGGAGGAGGAAGGAGAGGAGCCAGGTTTCCGCTTCTGACTCAAAGATACAGGCGTCCCAGCAGCAACGTACTGGGCAACAGACTCCAGTGTCTCGATAGGAGAAGAAGATCGAGAGCGAGCAATACAACCATCAGGAGAGCGATGGACGTCGGCCCGCACAGTCAGGCGGCATGGAGAGCCAAGAGACGGAGGAGAAGGACGGGAAGGAGGACTAGAAGAAGAGGAAATAGAAGACACAGGAGACGTGACAGACTGGGTAGAAAGAAGGGGAGCCCTAGACAGAGAACCAGGAGGGGGACCATTTGGAACAGAACGGAGGGAAACAGGGGAGGTGGTGGTGGGTGTGTCCGGGTCTAAGGCTCGGAAACGGTTGTGAGACTGAGAAAGGTGGGAAGGACGAGGAGAGGAAGAGCGCACCACGCGAGCATAGGAGACGCCAGCGAAAGAGGGGAGACGATGAACTCGGCGCCGAGCCTCAGGAAAAGACAAACGGTCTCGGTGCTTCAAGCTGAGGACAGCCGCCTCAAGTTTGTAGCTAATACATGCACGGGAGAAAGTAGGGTGGGCCTCACTGCAATTGAGGCAGCGGGCCTGGGAAGAAGTGCACTCTAACTTGGAGTGACCCTCGCTTCCACACAGGGGACAGAGAGAGACAGGACTAGAGCATTTGAGGGTACCATGCCCAAACCTCCAGCACTTACCGCAGAGCCTCGGAGAGGGAATATATTCCTAAACGGAGCATCTGACACCAGCAAGAATGACAGAGGGCGGAAGGGACCTACCATCAAAGGTAACCTTCACAACCCTAAGGGGCAGACGGCGATGACCACGAGGGGGACGAGTAAATGTATCCACCTGGAGTACAGAATGACCCCGAGCCTCGAGGATATGCTTGATATCCTCGTGGCAGTCCTTGAGATCCCTAACACCAGTTGCAACATGGTGCGGGAGGAGAACAGTGCCAACACTGGCATTCAATCGGGCGTTCTTCGAGACCCGAACAGGGGTCTCGCCAAGGCAGGATAAGGCGGCCAAGCGGGCGGCCGCATCCTGAGAAGGAGCAGCAACGACACGGGTACCAAGACGAGTGGGGTTGAAGGTGATAGAGGCATCCACGGAATCGACAAGATGCCTATGAAGGGAAAAATCATCAGGAGGAGTTGAATCCAAAGGTAGGAGGTCAAAGTATTTAGTCCACGTATCAGGACCAAACAAAGCATGGAACGAAGTAGGATGGGAAGGGAGCATACGAGAGCAGCCATGGCGAGGACGGCGATGAGAACCCTTAGAGAGAGACGGGTCGAAAGGTGCTGTAGTCACAAGAAAGGATGGAGCCGTGCAAGGGGACGCGACAGTCACCACAGCAGGCTTGGGGCTCGAGCCAACCACAGAGGAGGGAGGGGAGCAGGGAGGAAGAGTCCGGTCTGGGCCTAAACCGGGTCCCGTAGTGGGGGCTACAGATCCCGGTCTTCCAGGACGGTCCGACTCAGGGGCCTGGTTGCCCACCCTATGAGCCTGGGTAATAGAAGGCAAGTCGTTATCCATACAGCAAACCAAACAAAAGAGATGGGACCTGGAACCAAGGGATACCACCTACCAGGGCAGCCAGGGAGGCCGAGCGCGGGCCAGTGCAGGAAGGGTGTGTCGTTCCCAGCGGTGCTCCCCCTTTTCAACAGGGGAGTCCTACTACTTCGTTCATTCTCCCACACTGGTGCTTAAACCCCAGTCCCCCTATCGCCCCAGCCTGGACACCCATCCATCCACTCAGGGCGGCCTCTCACAGGCGACCCCTCCAGCGGGTGGTCCGATGGCTCATAAGGCTCCTACATGGTGCCCTTCAGCACGTACACCACCCAAAGAGGGGGCAGGAGAGGGGGCACAGGTAACCCACACCGGTCCCAGGGAGGTGTACGTGAGCCCCTCACCACGGCAAGGAGGCACCACGGAGGGGTAGCACAGAGGCAAACCTGTAGGTAATGAAGGCACTGTTAGGATCCAGTGGATCCTTACCCCAGAAAAATTTGGTAAAATCATGATCTTTTTTTTGTAAGCCTACTCTAAGGAAAGCTTTACTGATATTAGCAGTATAAGCAAAAATACCAGTACAGAATCTTAACAATATGTTGTATAGACTTTGTGTTAGGCTAGGTCACGTTTGGAACACTCATTCAAGGACACGCTGTTTGCCTTCACTTTGGCACTACAGTTAAAAACGATATTTATTGGTGTCACTGAATCTTTCATTACAGCGTGATGGGGTAGATAATGACCCGTTTTTCGGTCATCATTATCAACAACTTCAATGAATTTCCTGTCGAGTTGCTGTTGGATTAATTGATCATACATGTTCAATTTATCAGGTTGTTTCTGTAGCCGTATTAAATGAGACTTTAATTGGGAGGCTGTCATGAAATAATTAACTGGAAGTTGTGGATAGTTCAACTTCCATGGCAGTCTCACCCAGTATTGTTTGTCTTTATAGACAACTGTGTCCAGATATTGCTGGCAAGTCCACGTATTATCAGGGACAATAACTAAAGTGTCAAGATCCCACAATTTAAATACAGGTGGATCAGACTCATTATCTTTAGATATGTCTCTGAAATGTAAAGGGGTGACTGCTCCAAGCCTAGTCACGCCACTATTGAATTGTTTGGTTGGTTGTTGATTAACAGATTTTTTTGTGGAAAACCACCGGTCCTGTCAGCAATTTGCCTCCAGCAGATGACAACAAATTCATTCCTAGTTGTCGGGTGCATCCTGTAATGAATCTGTAATAATAGTCAGCACCTATAAGGATACCAATGTTTGTGAAGGGATCAGAATTTATTTTGTAATCCGCTTGCCTCATGCGGTTACATCCGAGATATTTCGCAGTGTGAGCAAGTCCTGTGACCTGCAGGTCTGAAAGAAGCTTATCCACTATTACCGCTTGTATTGAATTAATGGAAGATCCGAGTCGTACTAGTACCCTGACTACTTGGTATTCACGAGGTCCACTATTTGTCAAGAAACCAGAGATATTTAATTTCACACGTTTGACAGGTTTTAATTTTATCTGCTCAACTAATTGTTGTGTGATGAAAGTTTTGTGATCCTTGATCGAAAAGACCTCTAGTATTGACTGTAGACTTCTTATTAATTAGTTTAAGCTAAGCTGTAGGCAGAGTAGTATTATTGCCCGACTCAGTTGCAAGTACATTAATTTCTTTGTGTACTTTGTACACCAAGAAATTAAGTTCACAGTAATGAACTGTGGCAGAATTCATAGAATCCTCCCGAGGTGTTGTAGATTGTGATGATGTCTTTCTACATAAGGCATAATCATGCGTACCTTTGTTGCATCTACTGCACAATCGTAGAAGGACTACTAAGCATGTCAAGGAACCCACAAGAATGAGAGGCAATGATGAACCAGCTAGATTCGACTTGATATTCACCATGAATGAGTTAGAAATAATTGAAGTCAAAGTTGAAGCCCCCATAGGAATGAGTGACCACAGTGTACTGATCTTTGAGTACTTGGTGGAGGTAGGGATAACCAATCCAAGGATGGGATCGGAGGGAAAAAGACTGAATTACAGAAGAGGAAAATATGACGAGATGAGGAACTTCCTAAGGGGAATACCATGGGAAACAAAACTTAGAGACAAGAATGTGCAGGTCATGATGGATTTTGTCACCCAGAAGTGCCAGGAAGCTGCAGACAGGTTTATCCCCGTCCAAAAAGAGAAAAACGAAAAACAGAAAAACCCATGGTTCAACCAGGAATGCAAGGTAGCGAAACAACTGAATAAAAGAACATGGAGAAACTAAAGAAATAACAGAACGCCAGAGAGCAGGGAGAGATACCAGAGGGCCAGAAATGAGTACCTCAGAGTGAGGAGGGAAGCAGAGACACAGTTTGAAAATGACATCGCGAGTAAAGCCAAGACCCAACAAAAGCTGCTCCACAGCCACATCAGGAGGAAAACAGCAGTGAAGGAACAAGTGATGAAGCTGCAAAAAGGGGAGAACAGATACACAGAGAATGACAAAGAAGTGTGTGAAGAACTCAACTAGAGATTCCAGGAGATCTTCACAATAGAACAAGGAGAAGCCTCTACACTAAGTGAGAAGGCGGCAAACCAAGCAACCTTGGAGGAATTTGACCTCACCAGTGATGAGGTCAACAGGTGTCTGCTGGAGATGGATGTGATAAAGGCTGTTGGGCCTGACAATCTCAGCATGGATACTAAAGGAACGTGCAGAAGCAATAAGTGTGCCACTTTCTATGGTGTTTAACAGGTCACTGGAAACAGGAGACCTACCAGAAAGTTGGAAGAAAGCTAACGTGGTCCCAATATACAAGAAGGGTGATAGGCAAGAGGCAATGAATTACAGGCCAGTTTCCTAAACTTGTATACCATGCAAGGTGATGGAGAAGATCGTGAGGAAAAGGCTCGTAGAGCGTCTGGAGGGAAATAACTTTGTAACGCACCACCAACATGGGTTCAGGGATGGTAAATCGTACCTCAAAGGTTTAATAGAATTTTATGACCAGGCAACAAAAAGTAGGCAGGAAAGAGAAGGGTGGGCCGATTGCATTTTCCTGGACTGTCAAAAAGCCTTTGACAGTACCCTATAAAAGGCTGTTAAAAAAGTTGGAGCAACAGGCAGGAGTAAAAGGGAAGGTGCTCCAGTGGATAAGTGAGTACTTAAGCAACAGGAAACAGCGAGTAACGGTGAGGAGGGAGACATGAGAGTGGCTAGATGTCACCAGCGGAGTCCCACAGGACTCAGTACTTGGACCCATCCTGTTTCTAATATATGTAAACGATCTTCCGGAGGATATAGACTCATTCCTCTCACTGTTTGCTGATGATGCAAAAATTATGAGAAGAATCGAGATGGATGAAGATAGACAGAGACTACAGGATGACCTGGATAAACTGGAGGAATGGTCTAGAAAATGGCTGCTAAAGTTCAACTCAGGAAAGTGTATGGTGATGAAATTAGGCGAAGGGAGCAGGAGGCTGAACACAAGATATCATCTGGGAGGTGAAATCCTGCAAGAGCCAAATAGAGAGAAAGATTTGGGGGTTGATATCACACCGAACCTGTCCCCAGAGGCTCACATCAAAAGAATATCATCAGCGGCATATGGTAGACTGGCCAACATAAGAACTGCCTTCAGAAACTTGTGTAAGGAATCTTTCAGAACGCTGTATAACACTTATTTAAGACCAATCCTGGAGTATGCAGCTCCAGCCTGGAGTCCATACCTAGTTAAACACAAGACAAAGCTAGAGAAGATTCAGCGGTATGCCACCAGGATCGTCCCGGAACCGAGAGGAATGAGCTACGAGGAAAGGCTAAAGGAGCTGAACCTCACATCCCTGGAAAACAGAGGAGTAAGGGGAGACATGATAACCACCTACAAAATTCTCAGGGGAATTGACAGGGTGGACAAAGACAATTTCTTCAGCATGGGTGGAACACGAACAAGGGGACACAGGAGGAACTTAGTACCCAGATGAGCCACAGAGACGTTAGAAAGAATTTTTTCAGTGTCAATAGTTAATAAATGGAATGCTTTAGGCAGTGATGTGGTGGAGGCTGACTCCATACACAGTTTCAAATGTAGATATGATAGAGCCCAGTAGGCTCAGGAATCTGTACACCAATTGATTGACAGTTGAGCAGCTGGACCAAAGAGCCAAAGCTCAACCCCTGCAAGCACAATTAGATAAGTACATTTACTGGGGTTCATGAGAACGCATGCACTTGGTGCATCTATGTAATTCTCGTAGGCGTTTAATCCTGGTATTACAGTTAGGATAAACATTGCATTTATAAGTGACATGTTCTTGTCCACAGAACAGACACTTTCAATCTCCTGCTGAGTTTGTCTTCTTGGTAGAAACATCAACTACAGTCACAGAGAGCGTTACTGAATAAATACCTATGTTACCACTCCTCTTTTCAGTGGATGGAGCAGCCCTAGGTTTGAATATACTAAACTTATTCAAAGTCGGTTTTGGTTTAACTGAATTGTCAGTATTAGGTTGTTTCAACTCGGGTTTAATTTTATCATGAGTTTTCAACCTTTTGACCGTGATTCGTAAGTAAGTAATTATCAAAAGAAGGCACCAAACCGGGAAGGCTACGTAGCACCATCAAATGTGCGGAATAATCAGAGGGCGCTAAATATCACCAAGGATTCCAATATGAGAACAAAAACGCATAAGGCGAACGATATCAAAAGTATCCAAGTCACCAAAAATTCTATTGAGTAACAGGTGACCGCGAGGGGCGGTCGGAAAGCAAGACACACCCTCGTCCTGGAAGTCAGGACATTTAAGAAGGACATGCATGACCGTAAGAGGGACAATGGAATTAGGACAATATGGAGCAGGGCGGCGCTCCAAGTGACCATGGGTTAACCCTTACACTGCTCAGGGGTCCTGGGGGACATTTACACCCCTGTGCGCAAGAAAAAAGAAATAAAAATTTTTTTCGTCTTCTAAACATGTTAATTTGTGTCCCCTGAGCACGGGAAAAATAAAAAAAATCGTAGGTGACATATTTTGGGCGCAATTGACCGAGGAAGTCTGGCAAAAAGTGGGCGTTGACAGAGCGGTCGTCAGAACCGGTCAGCGTCACCCGGGCTGACAGGTGGGAGTTGCCACAAAGATATTATTACCTAATTGTTTCAACGTCTCCGATTGATTTTTTCTTAGTTTTTTTGCAGTAATATTATTCAATAGTGTGTATTGTAATATATTTATATAATAAAAGTGGTGAATACTAGCTATACTCAAAAGTATGATGTGCATATTAGTGATTCAATTATTATGTTTATAAAACAATAAACAAATAGTTTTGCTGCTATTACACTCTATACACAGGTTATATATAAGTATCTGCATGTTTTGGTCACCATAACGAACCACTAAGTTGGTATTCAGAGTCGAAAAGCACCGAAGAGTTACCGCCACGCACCAGCCAGCCACTCGCTGCCACTCCCTCAACACACGCACTAAACTTTCTTCCCCAACAATACCATTTGTGGTGTTATTACACTATATACAGACGTTATATATAAGTATGTATATATTTTGTTCACCACAACTGTATAGCTAAGCTGATATAGTTAGTTCAGGCACTAAGAGTCGTCGCTATACACAGATGGCGGCTCCCTCACTCTTTCAAGGTCACACGCACTAAACTTTCTCCCCCAACAATACTGTTTGCAGTGTTATTACCCTATATACACATATTATATATAAGTATCTACATTTTTATGCACCGTAACTGTACACCTAAGCTTGTAGTGCGCCCAAAGAGCATAGTGGCCACCCTCTACACAGCTAGACAAGTCATGCAGACGACGTCACCTCCGTCACCCATATGGCTCCTGCCAACATAATCCTTTTGCTGTTATTACACTAATACACACATTATATATAAGTATCTACATTTGTGTTCACCATAGAGAACCACTGACCTGGTATGGTGCATGCAAACAATAACAGGTAGCCACACAGTCAGTAAACGATGCTGTCTCCCTCCGTCTCTCAGCATCACTCCTCCCACAGCGCTCTGCTATTATCACAACCCTGGTTATTTATATCACAGTCATGGGTCATCTGTAATATTGTCATCGCTAAATAATAACAATTATATATTTATTTTGACATTTTTCGGCGATGCTGTAGTCACAAGCTGAACAGCAATGCTGTTCGCTCATGCTGTGTGCGCCGGCCTTGGTTGCTCCAACAGTACTGTGCCTCTCACACCTGAGAATATTGCCCACGATTTTTTTTTTAAATGGCGTCTGTTTACAAGAGCCCTGAGGAAGCTAATGTGAACCCCGTGTAGCCGCGGGCCATTTGAATCAGGCCTGGCACCCTATGGCGTATATATACGCCATGCGCACCGTGGGACATGTTACTCAGGGCGTATATATACGCCATGCACAGTTTAAGGGATAATAATGAATAATTTTTGCACAAGCTGTTTATAGGCATAGATGTTCACCTAAATGTACTCACCTAGACGTGATCACTTAGATGTGCTCACCTGGATGTGCTCACTTAGATGTTCTCACTCTAATAATCAGTCTTTCACCTTGTTTAAAGCATAAGCGTCATTGACACCTTAAGCTGATTTTTTACTGTTCATGTTTGTTTTAATAATGATTGCATGGTACGAATCCCAATTGAATTATTAGAGAAAAAAATGGATTCATCAGTATATTTGACGTATAGATCAGATCATATTTGTCTTTTAGTTGTTCACAAATGTTTAAAACATAGAAAAAAACAGATCGATGGAACTTGACTTTATAGTGTGTTTATACCAGCCTATCTTCCTGTTTGGGTAGTACTTATAGTTACGACGAGGATATTAGTACATATACCGACGTAAAATGCAATTAGAAAGTTGAAATCGGTACTATTGAAATTGGACAAACCGTATTTTGTTTTCTATTTATGTTGCAAAAACAAACTAAACTAACCTAACCTACTTTTCCTAGGCCTAATACACTATATCCGTATGAGGCCTAATATAGTACATATGTGTGCTATACTAGGCCTAGGATTATTTATGTTTATTTTTTGCTTCATTTTTTTCCGGTTTCTATAAAGTGAATAGTACAAAACTCTACCATTTGATTGCTTAGTACGTCAATCAACATACTATGGTGCACATTGTTACAAAAACTACTGTCTAAACAGGAGGACGGGTTGTACAAACTTACAAGTTTTAAATTCTTGCACTAAACTTTGTCAATGATTATCTTGAAGTTATCTCTCTATAATGAAGACTTTAGTGAATAGATTCTCAATGGCAGACAAATAACGTATTTCACTAAATTATGTAATGATGTAATAATATATAAGGTTATTATGATAATATTATAGTACTAATTAAGGTAATTATGGTAATATTGACGTTATAGTTAAGGTAATTATTGTTAATTCCTCTCAATAAGTTTCGGCATTGAACATATTTTTCAGTATATTTCTTTACTGATGCTAGAGAGGAAAGAATCCTGAATGACAACCTTGCTGTAAATGAAAGTCCATATATAGAGAAAGAAAAATACACAGACATAACACAAATGCATATGCGTATTGCAACGTATATGAATGAAGTGTTGTGAGTGTTACATCGCAGGAATGAAGTGTTGTGAGTGTTACATCACAGGAACGAAGTGTTATGAGTGTTACATCACAGGAATGAAGTGTTTTGAGTGTTACATCACAGGAATGAAGTGTCGTGAGTATTACAACACAGAAAAAACATGTCGAAACCCTTACTCACAACAGGGTAATTATGTGTTGCAATATGTTATTCCTGACCAGTGCCACTCGCATAACACAGTATTTATGTGTTGCAACGTTGCAACACCGACTGCATGGTATTACCGTGTTGCAGGACTCACATCACATTACTTATGTGTTGTAACTGTCACACTTTATCCTGTGTTGCAAACTAAAAACACTTTATTTCTGCATTTGAACAATCCCAATAGGTTATTTATGTGTTGCAGCACTCACAATATGTCATTTCTTAATTGCAACACTCACAACACGTTATTTCTGTTTCGTAATACTATAATAACTATAAATAATGTATTACATAAAAGTTACTAGAATTGGTAAATAAAACGTGATTCAATGTTTAAAATATAATTAAAAAGATGAAAAATAGTAACGAATTAAAACTAAAGTATTTTGTGGCCAATATATGGAAAAAAGGAAGCACTGGGTGTTGAGGTCGAACTGGTGACCGCGAGAACACCGGGTCCGACCTCCCAGTCTGGCCACGACGCTTCCTGCTTAATGAAGAACTCATCACTCATACATTCATCCACTTCATCATACATCATCAATTGACAGTTGAGGCATGAGAAGACGAAATCAAGAAGGAGAAGAATTTCTGTGAGGAAGCGAGGTAAGGTAAGGAAAGGTACGGTATTTAAAAGGTGAAAGTACTAGGCCAGTATGATTATATGATTATATATCACTTGGAAGGGATATTAGGATCATTTGAGATATATAAGGACGAAGTGAAGGAATCGAAGCTACTACTTGGACCATCGGGGATCGAACACATACACTGCAAGAAGCGAGAGGACGGAGCGCAGTAACAGTGCGCAATCACTTGGACCATCGGGGATCGAACTCAAACGTATTTTATAAGCAGCACAGATCTAATAAATTTAAGCAAACTGAAGTGTTATCTTGAGGTTATCTTAAGATGATTTCGGGGCTTTTAGTGTCCCCGCGGCCCGGTCCTCGACCAGGCCTCCACCCCCAGGAAGCAGCCCGTGACAGCTGACTAACTCCCAGGTACCTATTTACTGCTAGGTAACAGGGGCATTCAGGGTGAAAGAAACTTTTGCCCATTTGTTTCTGCCTCGTGCGGGAATCGAACCCGCGCCACAGAATTACGAGTCCTGCGCGTATCCACCAGGCTACGAGGCCCCCAGTTGTGTACACAGTTGTTCTCACCAGTTCTGTAAGGTTTATCAATTGGTTATTGAACTTATTTATTGAATCAGTATTAAAGTTATGTTTATCAATTAGTTATTGAACTATGCCTGGAACCCGTAGGTGCGGGATTGGGTCGTCCACCTCCCGGGGAGGTCGTGCGGCTCCTGGCTCTGCTTCAGGAAGCTGGGGTCGTTCATACCCTTGATGGGGTGGTTCTTCTACGTCCACGACCACGACGATCTCCGGGTTAAGAGTCCCTGTGCCTTTTTTCACCGACCTCAAAATCAACTCCAGAGCTCACAGTTCCTGCGACGGCGCTGGAACCAATCGTTTTGGCGTTTGCCTTTCCATTAGAGACTTTCGGCGCCGTGGAGAGGGAGACCTGCTGCATGGGTAACAGCTTCTCCCCAATATCAACCTACCCTGGCTTTGCGCACTGAAGGGGCCACTCCAGACCGACAACCACAGAGCAACTCCATAGTCTCCTGAGATTGAAGGATGCCTAATACTATTGTGACTCATCATCTGCATTTATTACTGTTCATGTAATATTTTTTTTCCAGTTTCCTTTATTATTAAGATATGAATAGTAGTAGTGCAAGGGATGCTTGTAAGGGACACTGGTCTGTAGTTAAATAGTTAAATGCCTCTTCTTTATCTCCTTTCTTGTAGATTGGCACCACATTTGCCTTCTTTCAGCAGTTTGGCAATTTCCCTTGTGCAAGCGACTCATTATAGATTAGTACTAGAGGTGTGCTGAGGACCTGTGCTGCTTCTTTTAACATCCATGGTGATATTCTATCTGGCCCAGTAGCTTTAGTTACATCCAGTGATGCTAGCTGTATTCTTACTTATTTACTTACTTCTTATTCTTCCTTACTTCAATATTTAGTAGTTTCTCATCAGGGGCTGCTTCCTCATCTAGGTCTGGGAGCTGTTCAGGCTCAATAGTGAACACTCCATGGAAGCTGGCATTGAGCTCCTCACAAGTTACTTTACCATTTTCTGTATACTGGCCTTCGCTTTTTCGTAACCTGGCCCATTGGTCATTCATTGTCATCCTTCTTCTCATATGGCTATGTAAGAGTTTCGGTTGACTCTTTGCTTTAGAGGCAATATAATTTTCATAATTTCTATCTGCCAATCTTCTAATGTTAAGTAGTCATTCCTGGCCCTGTTGCATCTATTCCGTTTTACCTCTGTCCTTTACCTTCTGTATTTCCTCCACTCTTTCCTGCTTCTTGCTTTTGCTTCCTGACACTGTCTATTGAACCACGGGTTATTATATGTTCTCGTACTTTTTGCCCTTAATGGTGATATGAATCTCTCTTCTGCCTTTTTGCACCTCAGTTTTAATTGGTCCATCATATCCTAGACCGTCTTGCCTATTAGTTCCTCCTTCCATTGCTCACTTCCCAGATACTCTCTTAATTTCATGCAATTTACTTTCATGTTTCATGTAAGTGTATTCACCTAATTGTGCTTGAGGGGGCTGAGCTCTGTTCTTCGTCCCGCCTCTGAACTGTCAATCAACTGTTTCTACTACTACTTTTTTTTCACACACACAAACACACCAGGAAGCAACCCGTGACAGCTGACTAACTCCCAGGTACCTATTTACTGCTAGGTAACAGGGGCATAGGGTGAAAGAAACTCTGCCTATCGTTTCTCGCCGGTGCCCGGGATCAACCCGGGACCACAGGATCACGTATCCAGCGTGCTGTGCGCTCAGCCACCGGCTCCCCCGCTCGGCCACCGGCTGTGAACTGGAGGGTTAGTGTTTATGACTCGTATGTTGCTTAAAGTAAGGTGGTGGGAAGTGTTTATGACTCACATGTTGCTTAGAGTCACACAGGTGAGTGAGTTCATGATACTTATTATGGTTACAGTAAGGCAGTGGATGAGTGTTTATGGTAAGAATGTTATATTAAAGCTAGATTCAATATGTTTTACAACTTCATCTGAGTCGTTACACCTTATTGAAATCCTGATTTAATTTGTAACTTTCTATTGAAGTACACATCAAATCAGCATTTGCACGCTCATATGAATGTCTGAGTGACTGTTTGTGTTGGTTTGTGTTACGGTATCAACACCGTTGCTGGAGTGAGGTGTGGCGATTTCGGCGCCATCTATCGACCTGCACTCCAACTCCAAGGCATTACGTGGGACGAAGACAACGCCATCTGTTGGCAGAGGTGTGGCATCTGGGAAAGGTTCCGGTTTCATACCTCAGTTAGGAGGTGAGGTCAATGATGATGATGACCTCTGGTGAGGACGTAGCGATATCAACGCCATCTAGATTGTGCAACAGATTACATTTAGAAGTTCCCCAGTTGTAAGGTTGCCATCCTATGTTCTCCCTGTATTCTTTCTGTCTGGCTAATGACTATTATGTTCACAGAGGTGACATGTAAAATCTATTGCGCTGTGGAAAGCGGTTTACCTCGAGCAGTCCCGAACTCCTGCCTTGTTCCTGTGAGAGGACAAGTGGCTGCCATTGGTAGTAAACAGTGTTGTTTGGACCAACATGCCCGGGATTTGGCCAAGAGGAGTTGCTAGACGACAGTATTGGTCGTCTGCCGAGAAGTGTTGGTAGAGATTTCTGCCAGGGTGTTAAGGACCCCTGGATGTGATTTTGTGACCCCTGTTAGCGTGTTGCTGAAGCCCTCTGCCAGTGTGTTTCTGGGGCTAGATTCACGAAGAAGTTACACAAACACTTACGAACCTGTACATTTTTTTTTCTATCTTTGGCGGTATTGTTTACAATTATTAAACAGTTAATGAGCTCCGAAATACCATGAGGCTGTTTATAACAATAACAGTTGATTTTTATGTTTTCATGCTTGTAAACTGTTTAATAAATGTAACCAAAGCCATCAAAGATTGAGGAAAGATGAACACGTTCGTAAGTACTTGCGTAACTGCTTCGTAAATCTGGCCCCTGGAGAGCAGACGTGGGGTGTATATTTGGACAACGTGACGATACGGTGTGTGGACTGGCCCATGTTGAGGAAGGTGAACTCGTCGGTGATTACCATTGATCGTGGACGACGTATACTTGAAGAGAGTGGACCCGCTGGAATATGACGAACACTACAGATATACTGAATGTCCTGGGGTGAAAGAGACTCTGTGTACTGTCACGTGGGGGTGGGCGGTCCGGGGCTCTGCTAACACTCGGCTGCTTGGGGCTCAAAAGGCCCAAATACTCAGCCCCTCCGACTCCCTGGATTCACCGGAGTCTCCTTGGTCACACAAGATAGGACCAACAATGCCCACCTCCGCAGGTCTTTGCTTCCACCACAAAGGGGTGCCACTGATTCACCCTGGAAGCCCTTCAGTCAACCACGGGGAAACTGCTTTTAACAGTTCCGGCCTAGACCCGTGGGGGAGTGAAGGAAGACTCAGGCTTACCTATAACCATAACCTCCCTGAGTCTTGCCTGCCAGACAAAAAAAAGGTTGCAGGAACTCCTTTCCCGCCTGTCTTCTCTATCTTCCTCTTAGCAAGGTCGCCAGCTGGGTTATTATATCTGCACCCCAGCAATGCAGTTCAGTGGGTGTATCATATATCGTTTGTAGCCAGAAAATGTATGCTCATAGAGAAATATCACAAATGGAGGCACACTCAAACACAGTAATAAAATGTGTGGATTTACTGACGCAAATTACATGAACACACACACACAATCACAAGTAATACATGAATATGGATAATGAGTCTGGAGGTCGTCAGCCTCTTCTTCCACGACCTCCAACACTCCTTCAAATGGGCAGGAAGACAGGAGTCTCACACTCTCACAGGAGGGCCTCTTCACCACGTCGGCACCTCTTCTTCACTGTCCTGCCATCCATACACACTGTCCTCTCTGACAGTCCTGGACACAAGCTGCATTGCAGCCTATTCTACCATTAAAGCCATAAAGTCTTGCTGCCACATACACAAGTAAATATTGTGGCCTAACTAGCCTACTCATACAAGGGGTAATGGGAGGGAAAAATGATCTACCTTACACTCCTGGCTCACGACGCCTGCCCCTCGAAGGTGTGAGGTTCCCACGCTTCCTTGGGTCGATCCTCGACGATCCAGGGCGTTCCACAGGTCCTCAGGTGTCGTGAAGCCTTCGCGTCGTCGCCGTTCCAATCCCTGAGATTCAGCTGCCCCAATCCTGGTTCATCGATGGGCGCTGAGCTAATCACTATTTTTCCCCACACTCGCCTCTCCCACAGGGCGTCGCTCCTTGTCCTAGGCACGATGTCGTCCTTCCAAGATTCTCAGTGGATGTGACCCCAGTCACAGCTAGCTTGCTCGCCCACCTTCCAGACCTCAACGTCCAGCCAGCGGCGCCGCCCAGCGTCGTCGCCGACTATTTTTCCAAGTTTGGGCACTTCTCTGCTCACTGAACTTGGTTCCTCTTTGGCTTCCCAGAAGCGCAGGGTCTCCAATAACTATGTTGGCGGCGATGGTCAGCTCAATCCACTGGACAAGGCTTGCAGAGCCTCCAATTCTTGAGAGCAGACCGAGGCGCGTCCTGTCGCTTCCACGGTCAGTACAACTCTGACGTTGGCGCCGCCCGGGGCACTCGGTGACGTCATGGCGGGCCCTGATTTGTCGCCCGCGACCTACGTCGGCCAATCCGCGATCGGCATAGTGTCCCTTCCACAAGGTCACATCTGCCGTAGGGGATACTGTTTCATTTTATAACAGGGCGCCAATTTTCCTTTATTTACAACTTATAATATAACCTCCTTCCATTAAATGGCAGCCGGTCTGGTCGCCACATATATCATTAGACTCCCTGAACCTCAGAGAATCAGTAGGGAGAGCTGATATGACTCTTTAAGCCGGCAAACGAAAGAAATAGGAGAGGGCACCGTAACAGTACATAAGTCAATTTATACTTCGATAGATAATATATTAGTGAAAGTGTAATTGCGTCTTGTTTAACCCCCATTTATTCCTTGCAGTTTTACTTGATACCGCCAATTCTTGAGACCTTACCATTGACTTGGGGTGGGATCATAGAAGAAGAGGCTCTAAGGCACATGAAGCAGAAAGAACCCAGTTACAGGCTCAAGCAGGCCGTAACAGTGTGTGTGTGGGCTATTTATGCCTGAACCCATACATATATAGACATTTACGTTACTTTCACTTATTCAAACACATTCCAGAGATGATGAAGAGTAACAATTCAACAAATATTATTCATATTCAATCAACTTATTTATTCATTTGGTAACTAACCCACACAAAACAAGCAACACACTAGATTTCATTTTGCCATCAGATTCTTGATGTTTATGCAAGATAAGATCTGTGTTTATGAAAGAGTAATCAGAAGCCGTCGTAGCTCAGCTGTGGGAGCGTCCTCCGCGGTCTCGCTGTCCGGAGTTCCACCCACGAGCAATAATGTTTTTTTTACTGTTAATGTAATAAATATTTTTTCTTGTTTGCTTTATTATTAATATGCGATTATTAATTTTGAAAGAAGCTTGTAAATTATCAGTTTTTATCGGACAATTTGATATTAAAATTTGAGATCAAATCGATATGGATGTGACTGTGGAAAATTAGTAAGTCTGGGACACTGTGTTGCCTAGATAAGTCTTTTGGTCACCTAAACGTTTCTCACAACTTTGATGTAAATTATTTGTCCATGTGCGCGTGTACCATCCTAGCAGTCTTCACCTTGTTGTGTTAATAGAATCACGAAAGCTTTCTAGCCTATTCTATTCCTGGTGCCATCTCTTCGTCTCGCCTCTGTTCAGATCTTTAAATTATCCGCAAGTTACGATACTTAAGACTTTCATCTGTTAGTTTGATGAAATATATTACAATCTGAATGACCCCAAATGATCTCGCGGGTGTACACTACTTGCATTTCTTAATACTTGCAACTGTTTGCCGCTGATTTTTCTTCCTTCAGCATTATCCTATCCTTCTTTCAGCACACGAAAATGAACATTTCATTTTCAACCAATGATATGTTCTCTGCTCCACACCAGCACTCCTTTAGTTATGAATTTCTGGTTTTCAATTTTTGGATGGAGACCTACTAAATAGAACTGTTACACGTTTGTTGATTATCAATGAAAATAACGGCAGCAATTTCATCTTCCATTAATTTTATAATTTTTATTTAAACATAACACTTATAAACTCGTAGGACATTATCTGCCTTAAATGAATCCATGCTGAGGCTTTGAGAGAAATCTTCATTTTATAAGTGTTCCAAGAGATGTTTCCTTGCAAGCTTCTCTAGCACCAAACTGAGAATTGTCGATAATGAAGCTACTGTGTAGTTTAGTGGCTCCTGTGTCCTTTCATTCTGGCACGATGGCACTACATTGGCTGTCTTCCATTCCTTCGGCAGCTCCTTTTTTTCAGTGATGAGTCTCCAGGCTACTATTCCAATATCCATCATCTTGCAATTGTTATTGTTGAACTCTAACAGCCATTTATAGGATCATCTCTGTAACCTGTTCAAGTCATCGTGAAGAATCTTACAATCCTCATCTGTCTCAACCCTTCTCATTAGTTTTGCATCATCTGCAAATATTGACATAAAAGACTCTACTCCTGCAGTCAAATCATTTACATAAACCACATCATTCTGGGAGGAGACTTCAATATTGACCTGGGTCAACAAAATTGCTCTCAAGTTGACTATTTCCTTAACAGCATGAACTCCTGTATGCTAATCCTCACAATCACTAAACCTGCCCGAGTCACTCAAACATCAGCCACTACCTTGGATCACATATCGACAAACATAACAGCTCCCCTTGTATCTGGTATAATCTACGACAGAACAACTGACCACTATCCTACCTTTCTCATAGCGAACATGAACATAACACCACCAAAAAGCAAGAAACTTTCATTCAGGTTACACAGTGAATCAGCTTTAGGCAATCTTACAAATGCACTTCACAATATTAACTGGGATTCTGAATTCAATAATACCCAGGTTATTAATTCATTAGCTAACCTCTTCCTCTCCAAAACTCTAAGCCTCGACAACCTTCATTGTCCCCTTCTTACCAAGCAAGTACCTGACAAAAGATTAAACAATTTATGGCTCACAAGTAGCATTCTCAACTCAATCAACAAGAAACATGAATATGAAAAGAAACTTAGGAATGGCCTAGTTTCAAAGGAAGTAGCTAAAAGGTACTCATCAATGCTTACCAGTATCATAAGAAAGGCAAAACTTTCATATTATGTGAATAGATTCAATGAAGCAAAAGGCAACATGAAAAGCACATGGAAAACAATCTCTAGTATCCTAGGAACTAAACAACACTCACATAACCAAATAAAACTCTATAAGGATGGGTATACACCGTCAACTGATTTAGAAATGGCAAATTAATTTAATAGCTTCTTTTCATCGGTTGGTGCTAATCTTGCCAGAAGAATCCCACAGACTCAGACACATATTAACACATATCTCTCAGGCAGCTATCCAAACTCTCTTCTCCTTTCACCAATCAGCCTGGCAGATGTTGTGTCCATCATACACTCTTTAAACACCAAGGCAGGGAACACCAGTGAAATTCCGTCCATTGTATACAAGAACTCCTCCCATGCCCTTGCCCCACCCCTAGCTCTACTGTTCAACAAATCTATAGTGTCACACCTTTCCTGATATCCTTAAAAAAGCAAGAGTAACGCCAGTCCGCAATCCGGCGGACATAAACAATTATAGATTATTATCAAATCTACCCAGTCTATCAAAAATATTTGAAAAAATTATCTACAAACAGCTCTATTCCTACCTCTTAAAATTCGACCTACTCTGCCCCTGCCAGTTTGGCTTTCGATCCCAAAAGAGCACCAATGATGCAATCATTAGTCTCCTTGACGTTATCTACTCAGCCCTTGACAAAAATGAGTTTCCGATTGGACTCTTCATTGACCTAAGAAAAGCCTTTGATACTGTTAATCACAACTACCTCTTACTTAAACTCCAGCATTATGGAATCCGAGGCCTTGCTCTTGACTACATCCGATCCTATCTTAGTGACAGACACCAATGTGTAACCATCAATGATACAACTTCTTCCACTCTACCAATTACCGTTGGAGTGCTACAGGGCAGCATCTTAGGACCTCTTCTATTTCTTATATATATCAATGAACTGGTAATGTCTCTAATATTCTTAAACCTATATTGTTTGCTGATGAAACTACCCTCATCTATTCAGACCCCAACCCACATACACTAAATATTGTTGTGAATAATGAATTAAAAAAAGTCCACTTATGGATGTCTACTAACAAACTAACACTAGACATAGAAAAGATCTACTACATCTTATTTGGAAGCAAATCATCGAATGCAATTCAGCTACAGATAAACAACATTAACATCAGTAATAAAAATGATGGCAAGTTTCTTGGCCTATTCCTAGACAAGAGACTCAACTTCAGCACCCACATTCAACACATAACTAAGAAAGTCTCTAAAACAGTTGGTATACTCTCTAAAATAAGATATTATGTTCCTAACTCTGCTCTCCTCTCACTATATTATGCACTAATCTTCCCCTATCTTAATTATGGTATCTGTGCATGGGGGTCTACCACTGCAAACCACCTTAAGCCCATCATCACCCAGCAAAAATCTGCTATCAGAATAATAACAAACTCTGTTTTCAGACAACACTCAGCTCCCTTATTTAAATCCCTAAACTTGCTAAATATTAACCCCCTCCACACATTCTCTTGCGTCAACTACATTTACAAAACCCTGTTCTTAAATGCAAACCATGCTCTGAAACTCTCCCTGGACAGATGTAATAGGACCCAGTATCACCACACCAGAAATAAATATCTCTTTGATATCCCCAGGGTCAAACTTAATCTGTGTAAACACTCTATGCAAATTAAGGGACCTAGTCTATGGAACTCACTCCCTAGTGAATTGAAAAGCTGTCAAACTTTTGCCTCATTTAAAAACAAAAAGTACCTAATTTCATCTTTGTAGTTTCCTACACTGGGCTTTAAATTTTCTCTGTATCTAGTGTTACCCAATCTCCCAATATTTATGTACTTAACCCAAACAACTTTATCATTGGGTTCATTGCTGTCTTCTTTTATGTGCTAGTCATATGCTGTATTGTGCCTACTAATTTTTGTTAAACTACCATTCAAGCTGTCATTGCAATCAATCTGAGCTACCTATGTGCTTTAATATACCTACAATTATCTCTCATATTTTAATTTTTTTCTTGCTTTGTAACTATCATTTTTTTTATAAATTTTGCAAGTATTTACCTACTTAAAATTTTCTTACATTAAGGACCTGCCCGAAACGCTGCGCGTACTAGTGGCTTTACAAGATTGTAATTACTATGCTATGTATCCTCACAATCCCAATGTACCTTCTTGTACATATATCAATAAATAAATAATAAATAAATAAATACATAAATATATAAATGAGGAATAGTATGGGACCCAGCACCGATCCGTGAGGCACCATGCTTGTTACTTTACGCCAATCCGACTCCTCGCCCCTCACTGTCACTCTCTGTCACCTATCTGTCAGTTAATTTCAAACTTATGATTATGCGTTTCCGCCTACTCCCGCCTGCCTCTCAAGTTTATATAATAGACTTCTGTGTGGTACTCTATCAAAGGCTTTTTGGCAGTCCAGAAATATGCAATCTGCCCATCCTTCTCTGTCTTGCATTATTTTCGTAAACTGTTCAATAAACTGCAGGAGGCTCGTCAGGGATGATTTCCCTGCTCTAAAGCCATGTTGTTGTTTACTTACAAACCTAATTCTTTCTAAGTCTGCAACTATTCTTAATCTTATTATTCTTTCAAGCACTTTGCAAGGGATGCTAGTGAGTGACACTTGTCTGTAGTTAAGTGCTTCTTCTCTATGTCCTTTCTTGTAGATTGGCTCCCATTAACTCTTTGACTCATTAGTGAAAAAGATGGAGTTGCCAAATGAATGGAAGACAGCCAATGTATTGCCACTGTGACAGAAAGGAAGGACACAGAAGCCACTAAACTACACTGTGACGATATCAAAGATATCTATGGAGTGAGGCGTAGCGATTTCGACGCCATCTATGGATCTGCACTCCAACTCCTAGGCATTTCACGATACGAAGACAATGCAAAGGTTCCTTTTTCTTACCTCAATGAGGAGAGGAGGTCGATGATGATGACCTCTGGTGAGGACGTAACCGTGTCAACGCCATCTAGATTGTGCATCCGATTACACTTCACAGTTCCCCGGTGACAGATTGTCATCCTATGTTCTCACTGTAAACTTTCTGTCTGGCTAATGACTTTTGTGTTTACGGGGGTGACGTGAAGGGTCTATAGAACTGTGGAAATCATTTCACCTTGGGTAGTGCAGAACTTCTGATTTAGTCCTGTGATAGGACAAGTGGCTGCCGTCGATAGTAAGCAGTGTGTTAGCTGTTATTATGCAGTGTTGTGTGGACCGACGTCCCCGGGATTTGGCCAAGAGGATTTACAAGACGACAGTAGTGGCCGTCTGCTTACAAGTGTTGCTAGTGTGTTGCTAGAGACTTCTGCCATGGTGTTAGAGACCCCTGGAAGTGATTATTTGTGATCTTTGTCAGCGAGTTGCTGAAGTCCTCTGCCAGTGTGTTTCTGGAGAGCAGATGTGGGGTATTGGGACACCGTGACGATACGGTGTGTGGACTGGCCCATGTTGAGGAAGGTGAACTTGCCGATGATTACCATTGAACGTGGACGACGTATAATTGAGGATAGTGAACTCACCGGGTTTTGAAGAACATTGCATATATAATGAGTGTCTTGTGTGAAAGCGATATTGTGTACATAAATGTAGTTATACTTCGATGAATAATATATTGGTGATGGTGTAACTGGTATCGTTTATCCCCATTTATTCCTTGCATTATTACTTGCTACTGCCAGTTCTTGAGAACTTACCATTGACTTTGGGTGGAATCATATAAGAAGAGGCTCTTAGGCACATTAAGCAGAATGAACCCGGTTACTGACTCAAGTAACTAACATAATTAGCATCCCCAGCGGGATCCGATACCTCGTCAGGAAAGTTTGATAGAATTGGTTAAGTAATTGGTGCAATCCCCTTTGTTTAGACTTAATTTCTCATTTTTTGTAAGTGTTCAGTGTTGGAAAACAGTGCAGTGTTACGTGATTGTGCGCAGCGTTTCAAAAGTTAACAATGGCCGAGAAACAGACCATTGATTCTCTGGAAGATGTTCAGGAGTTCCTAAACCAGGAGAACTGCCTTCCCAAGTTGAAACATTTTGGCAAGCCTGAGTTAGTGTTAATAACTGTCTACCTTGAGATTAAAGTGAGCGATAGAGATTTGCGTGTTGAGATCCTCTCAAAGGTGTAAAGGCATTTAAAACCTAAAGGCAAGCAGGAAGGTAAAGAAGAAAGTGTTATGGCTTCCATTGAAAAGGAAGACCAAGGTAGTGATGGCGAGGGTGATCCAGGGGTACTTAATATGAGCCTGTTGACAGAGAAAATGTCAGAAATCCATCGAGAAATAAAATTGAAAAGCTAGAACTAGAGAGAGAGAGAGAGAGAGAGAGAGAGAGAGAGAGAGAGAGAGAGAGAGAGAGAGAGAGAGAGAGAGAGAGAGAGAGAGAGAGAGAGAAGAAAAAGAAGAACGAAGAAGGAGAGAAGAAAAAGAAAGAAGGGAAGGGAACTATCAGGAGAAAGCGCCAAGCCATTACGACTATATAACACTGGAAAGTGGGTCAGGATAAGGATTTGGGATGGGACGGGGGGGAAGAAATGGTGCCCAACCACTAGGACTGTCGGGAATGGAACGCAGACCTGCATGAAGCGAGACCGTTGCTCTACCGTCCAGCCCAAGTGGTTGGAAAGAAAGAGAACAAAGACGAGAAAGGGAACGTGAAATCGAATTGAAACGTTTGGAAATGGAAGAAATGAGAGAAGAAAGAGAGAGAAAGATAGAGAAGAAAGAAAACACGAATTGGAAGTGTTGCAACACTTACTAACAGATTAAGTGGTAGACAGGTCACCAGTGGTTTCGACCCAGTGTGGAACATTAGAATGGTGCCTAAATTCAATGATAAGGAAGTGTCCAAGTTCTTCGCTGCTTTCGAGAAGGTAGCTGCATCATTAGACTGGCAAAGAGACAATTGGGCAATTATAATTAAGAAGACATCAGAGCACACCTTTACTGAGTTCGCGTGTATTAAGAAGCTGCTGTTTTACGAATGGTGCGCGTCTCGAAAAATTGGAGACCAAAGAACAACTGGAACAACTCGTCTTATTAGAAGAATTCAACAGATGTTTGTCCGGTGATCTGAAGACATACTTGGAAAAGCAGCAAGTAGAGACCTTGGGTGTTGCAGCCACCATGGCTGAAGAATAACTTTATTCTACCCCATAGGCCCTTTACCAGGTATGTTCCTAAGAGCTACTCAAAACTGAAATCGCCATATTTCATTCGCAAGTGTATTTTGGCAGTAGTGGATCATTTTCCTATTGAGGTGATAGAGGTCATACTGGCCAATGACTTAGCTTTGGGTTTGGACAGTAGCCATCCCATGGTTGGGGACGATCCGGGTGAAAGGTGATAAGACCTGAAGTAGTACTACAAACCTGATCCCAGGTGCAGACACAGTTGTGAGTATATGACAATGACTTGTTTAACCCTACATCTACCCCACAGGTTGACGACAACACTCCAACGAACACTCTCGACTCTACCCCTGAACCGAAACACTGGATTAGAGAGACTTGGATCACTGAGCAGAAAGAACCCCGAAGTGCAAGCACCCACAGATACCCCTAGAGTTTGGTGTGACGGCAGGTGACTCGTACTTCCGGAAAGATAAGGTGCGGTACCCACGGAACCGACCAAGAACTCCTCAGACGTCAGAGGTATGTAAACAGGTTGTTGTGCTCTCCATGTTCCGTACTAGGCTGATGGAAACAGCCCATCATGGACATTGCAGGCGTTCGTAAGTTGTTCATCATCAAGCCAGATATTTCTTCGGTGTCTTCTGTGTTGCTTTCCTATTTGCCATAGGCTCCGTGCCGAGTGAGTCTCTGGGATCCTCTCCATTGGAGATGGCATATAGTCACAGGGTGAGAGGACCATTAGCGATGACCGAGGAGCAGTGGAGGGACCAGAAGCAGATGCTGGTACACGTAGACATGGTGAAGCGGTATCAGGGATGGGACATTCGCCCAGTGACGAGGGTTATCGCAAGAGGACATGACCAAGAAGTGATTGAGGATATTGGCAGTCAAATAACGGTTATAACGAGTGACAGGTCTAGCCAGGTTAATGTACCTTGTGTAACTAGTGGGCGAGGTGCCAACATTATAAGGAATGTTGGCAGCCCTGAAGTTAGAAGAGTGAACGTCCTATTCACCCCCACTGTCACCCAAGGTATCACCATCGACCCCAGCTTTACTGTCACCGACCAGGCCTTCAACAGCGTGGCCGTGATCCTGACTTCCTTCAGCGTAAAGATTGTTACAGTGGAAACACAAGTGAACCTAGTCATCGGTCAAAACACTGGTACTTATCTCCAGGCTGTACCTGGTAGCCAAAGTCGTCTACGTCCGGTATCCCAGATTCCTGTCTCCCTGGGGGCAGCCAGACCGGTACAGGAAACACCTTCTGCAATAATCGGATATTCTGCAACAATCAGCCACCAGTGGTACCGCTGCTCATGGAGGTACTGGCAGTTTGTCTCAGGTTTTCGATCTTCCTCATAGCCTCAGTACTTACATTAACCAAGACGTGCAAGGTGGCTCCGCTCCTGACAGGCCCGTCAGTCAGATCATCACCTGTGGTCTTGGTGTTCGCTGTGTTCAAGACATGCCTACTGGTGCAGCTCCTGGAGCAGCACTTTCTCCTCACATTGGTACTCGCTCTGCATAAGTCTCATTTGATTTATTTCAAAATACTAATTTGGGTTATTTAATTTTTAGAAACCAAACCAAACTATTTTTGGTGGGGAGGTGTGGTGATATCAACGCCGTCAATGTACCTGCACTCCAACTCAACAGCATTAAGTGTGACGAAGATAACGCCATCTGTTGGCGGAGGTGAGGAGTCTGTGAAAGGCTCCTGTTTCATATATATCAGTTAGGAGGTGAGGTCGATGATGATGACCTCTGGTGAGTGAAGTAACGATATCAACGCCATCTAGATTGTGCATTCGATTACATTTCACAGTTCCCCGGTGAAAAGTTGCCATCCTATTTTTTCCCTGTATACTTTCTGTCTGGCTAATGACTTTTATATTCACAAAGGTGACGTGAAGAGTCTATTGCGCTGTGGAAATCGGTTCTTCTCTGGCAGTCCCGAATTCCTGACTTGTTCCTGTGAAAGGACAAGAGACCGCCGTCAGCAGTAGACAGTGTGTTGGATGTTGTACATGTGGAGTGTTGTTTGAACTAACATACCCGGGATTTACCCAAGAGAAGTTACAAGGCGAGAGTACTAGTCGTCTGCTGAGCTGAGAAGTGCTGCTAGTGTGTTACCAGAAACTTCTGCCAGGATGTTAGAGTCCCCTGAAAGTGATTTTTATGACCCCAGTCAGCGAGTTGCAGAAGCCCTCTGCCAGTGTGTTTCTGGAGAGCAGATGTGGGGTATTGGGACACCACGACGATACGGTGTGTGGACTGGCCCATGTTGAGGACGGTGAACTCACCGGTGATTGATATTGAACGTGGACGACGTATACATGAAGACGGTGAACTCGCCGGGTTTTGAAGAACACTGCAGATATGTGAAGTGCCCTGTGTGCAAGAGACACTGTGTACATAAGTGTAGTTATACTTCAATAGGTAATATATTGGTGAAGGTGTTATTGAGTCTTGTTTTCCACCGTTCATCCCATGCACAATTACTTGCTATCGCCAATTCTTGTTAACTTACCATTGACTTGGGGTGGGATCATAGAGAGGCTCTAAGGCCCATTAAGCAGAAAGAACCAGGTTAATGGCTCAAGCAGGCCGTAACAACGAGCCTCTGTCGATCACTATAACCAGCATTTAATTTGAATTGTGTGTCTGCAGGAATATTATTGAAGCTAGAAGTGGTTGCCCAAGCATTGACAAACTCCTTTGCTCTGTGTAAAGGGTGAGGGTGTGACACTTGGCCGATATTACCCCTTTATTTTTTTAATTAATATCCTTCCTCGCCTAGTTGAGACGGGGGGGAGGGGGTGTGAGAGCTCAAACTGTTAACAAAAGTTTCCCAGAGTTCTTGCCTGAGCTCTGCCATGCGCTCCCTCGCCTTGGCTAGGGCTTTCTAAAAGAGCTTGAGCATTGCTGGCTCATGAGTGTCTCTATATGCAAGCCCAACTCGTCTGGCAGTGCGTTTCAAAGTACGCAGTTTGGGGTCAGCGTAATAGTCATGGTGCTTATTACTTTTCATATTCCGACTATTGGATGGTGTGTGGGGCCGACCTAAAGGGTCAAAGATCTTTTGAATTTTCTGTTTTGAGTGAAATCTAATTTTTTTAAGTGTTCCAAGAAACATTTCCTTGCAAGCTTCTCTAGCGTCTAACTGAGAATGGTCGATAATGAAGTTGCTGTGTAGTTTAGTGGCTCCTGTGTCCTTTAATTGTGGCACATTGGCACTACATTGGCTGTCTTCCATTCCTTTGGCAACTTCCTCTTTTTCACTGAGGAGTCGAAGAGTTAATGGGAGGCTCAAGTCCGCAGCTACATCTTTCAGTTTCTACAAATACCATTTGTTGTTTACAGTGTGATTTTTATTTTTATTATTACCATTTTGTACCACAGACGTAGCCAAACATTTACAATGCTATCAATCATAGTTACATTTTTTCTGATATCCATGGATCTGTTAAACATATATTTCAGTGATTTATTGAACAATCAACCACAGAAGGTGAGTGCAGTTCTTATAAAAAGTTAATCTAACCTGCATACAGAAATATATAAATGCACAGATTTACGTTTGCCCTACATTAACAGTGTTCGATGTGTGTCTCTTCATAAAATGTCATTAATGTGCGTTTACAGAGGTAAATTGCAAATTTTACCAGCTTCCACATATCCTGAAAACTCATCTATACATACATTCATTCACACATGCATTCATACATTCAAACATACTCTCATCCATACATTTGAAGCCCCCATGGGAATGAGTGATCACTGTGTATTGATATTTGAGTATCTGGTATAGGTATGGATAATCTATCCAAGGATGGGATTGGATGGGGAAAAGACTAAATTACCGAACCGAAGAGGAAAATATGACGAGATGAGGAACTTCTTAATGGGAATACCTTGAGAAACAGAACTAAGGGAAAGGAATGTACAGGACATGAGGGATTATAACCCCCAGAAATGCTAGAAAGCTACAGACAGGTTTATCCCGGCCCAAAAGGAGAAAAAGGAAAAGCAATAGAAGAATCCATTGTTCAGTCAGTAATGTACGGTAGCGAAGGAATTGAGTGCAAGAATATGGAACACTACAGGAATAACAGAACACCAGAGAGCAGAGAGAGATACCAGAGGGCCAGAAATGAGCACCTCAGGGTGAAGAGAGAAGCAGAGAGACAGTATGAAAATGACATCACGAGTAAAGCTAAGACCCAACCAAAGCTGCTCCACAGCCATATCAGGAGGAAAACAACTTTGGAGGAACAAGGGATGAAACTGAGAAAAAGGAGGAACGGATACACAGAGAACAACAAGGCGGTGTGTAAAGAACTCAACAACAGATTCCAGGAAGTCTTCACAAAAGAACAAGGAGAAGCCCCTGCTCTTAATGACGAAAAAAACCATGCAACCTTGCAAGAATTTGATTTCATCAGTGATGAGGTCATAAGTAATCTGTTGGAGCTGAAAGTGACAAAGGCTGTTGAACCTGACAAAATCTCACCGTGGATACTAAAAAAAAAGGTGCTGAATCATTATGCGTGCCACTCTCTATGGTATATAGCAGGTCACTGGAAACAGGAGACCTACTGGAAAGCTGGAAGACATCTAATGTAGTCCCAATATACAGAAAGGGTGACAGGAAAGAGGCGCTGAACTACAGGCCAGTTTCCCCTAACTTGTATACCATGCAAGGTGATGGAGAAGATCGTGAGAAAATGGCTCGTTGAGCATCTGGAGGGGAAATAGCTTTGTAATACAGCACCAGCATGGGTTCAGAGATGGTAAATTGTGGCTCAAAGGTTTAATAGAGTTCTATGACCAAGCAACACAAATTTGGCAAGAAAGGAGAAGGGTGTTCAGACTGCATTTTCTTGGACTGTCATAAATCCTTTGACACTGTTTCCCATAAAAGACTGTTATAAAAGTAGGAGCAACAGGCAGGAATAAAAGATAAGGTGCTCTAGTGGATATGGGAGTATCTAAGCAACAGGAAAAGGAGAGTATCTGTGAGGGGAGGGCCTTCAGAGAGGCGGGAGTTCACCAACGGAGTCCCACTGGGCTCTTTACTTGGACCCATCCTGTTTCTAATATATGTAAACGATCATCCGGAGGGTATAGACTCATCTCAATGTTTGCTGATGATGCAAAAATTATGAGAAGACTCAAGGCGGATGAAGACAGACAGTACAGGACGACCTGTACAAACTGGAGGAATGGTCTAGAAAATAAGTACTAAAGTTCAACTCGGGAAAGTGTAAAGTAATGAAATTAGGCGAAGAGAGCAGAAGGCCGAACACAAAGTACCATCTGGGAGGTGATATCCCGCAAGAGTCAAATAAAGAAAAATATTTGGGTGGTTGATATCACACCGAACCTGTCCTAGGAGGCCCACATCAAAAGGATATCATCCGCCGCATATGCTACATTTGCCAACATAAGAACTGCCTTTAGAAATTTGTGTAAGGAATCGTTCAGTATCTTGTATACCACTTATGTCAGATCAGTTCTGGAATATGCAGCTCGAGCCTGGAGACTATGCCTAGTTAAACGCAAAACAAAGTTCGAGAAGATTCAGAGGTATGCCTCCATATTCGTCTCGGAACTGAGAGGTATGAGCTACGAGGAAAGGCTAACGAAGCTGAACCTCACGTCCGTGGAAAACAGAAGAGTAAAGGTAGATATGACAGCCACCTACAAAATTATCAGGGAAATGTTGTTTTACCCTTATTAATCTTCACATTGTGCTCTTGCAGGAGATTCAAAATCTGTTTTAATCTAGCATCATGCTCTTCCTCATTCTTGGCGCATACAATAATGTCATCTAAAAAAACAGCCACACCTTCAATGTTTACTTACAACAAGGACATGAATCTCTGAATAATTGCTGGAGACGAGCAGAGTCCAAAAGGAAGTCGTGTTTTATAGGTAAATAGCCCCTTGTGGGTACTAATCACTAGCAATTTCTGGCTCACCTGCTCTACAGGAATATACAAGTAAGAATCTTTCTGGTAAATCTTAGAAAAAATTGTCCCCCTTGCAGACCACTGACAGCAATTCATCTATCTTCGGCAATGGCTATTTTTCTCAATGAATACGAACATTAAGTTCTTTAAAAGCTGCACAGATACCTATACAGGTACAGTAGGGGCCGCCCACTCACTATGTGTAATTGGCTCTAAGATGCCTTCTGCCACATGCCTTTCCAGTGCTGATTCGACCAGTTGCTTGTAATGGAAAGGAACCGTTCGTGCATTGAAGAATTTAGGTGAAGCCCAACATTTCAGATGAATTTTTGCCACAATGCTATTAATTGGCTTACCTGCATCCGCTGAATATTTTTCCAACATATCTTTGGCACTTTTAGTTTTTTTCCCTATCGACAAATTCATCCAGGTCCGCCAAGAAAATTCCCACAATTTCCATGAGATCCTTACCACATAGGCTAGAATTATGTTAATCCACTACATAAAAATCCTGTAATGTTTAGGCCAGTAGAGAAACAAACGTACTCTCCGCATGGCTTAATTCCAACAACAACAATAACGTCACTGATATATGGTACATGATTTACTCTTTAAAATGCTTATAAACAAAACATCATCTCCTCAAAACATGCTACACCTAACCTATTAAGTACTAAATCATACAAAATACATTAATCCTAACATAAAGGAAGGTGACCATCTGTCCGACCACCGTTTCAGCACATTTATATCTCCCTGTACTCTCCCTCAAACGTCTTCGTCTGTAAATCTCAACAATTATGCATTACCGGCAACTAAAGATACTAAAGTCTTTCTTCTGTTCCTTTGATGACATATATCACAACCTGAATGACCCCAAATAATCTCGCGGGGGGGGGGGGGGGGGGTACACTACTTGCATTTTTTAATACTTGCAACTGTTTGCGGCTGATTTCTCTTCTTCGATCAATACCCTCTGTTTTCAACCAATGATATGTTTTCTCCTCCACACCAGCACTCCTTTAGTTAAGAAATAATTGTCCTCAATTTTGGGATGGGGCCCTTCTTAATGGAACTGTGTTGCACATTCGTTGATTATCAATGAAAATACAGGGAGCTAACCCTTCTTTCCTTAGTTTCATTATTTTTATTTAAACATTACATTTATAAACTCGTAGGGCATTATCTGCCTTAACTGAATCCATGCTGGTGCTTTGAGAGAAATCTTCATATTTTAAGTGTTCCAAGAGACGTTTCCTTGCAAGGTTCTCTAGCGCCTAACTGAGAATGGTCGATAATGAAAGTACTGTGTAGTTTAGTGGCTCCTGTGTTCTTTCATTCTGGCACATTGGCACTACATTGACTGTCTTCCATTTCTTTGGCAACTCCCTCTTTTTCACTGATGAGCTGAAGAGTTAATGGGAGACTCAAGTCCGCAGCTACATCTTTCAGTCTCCACAAATATCATCAGTTGCTTACAGTGCACTCACCTATTTGTACTCGCTTATTTGTGCCTGCAGGATCGAGCTTTGACTCTTTGATACAGCTATATAGGATAGGATAGGATAGATAGATAGGATACAGCTTGTGACTCCGCTTATCTAGCCACTGGATGTTTAATGCAATGACTCCTGACCTATTTATCTGTCATACCTGCTTTTAAATTCATGAATGGAGTTAGCCACTACAATCTGCTTCTTTAGGTCATTCCATTTACTTACTACCCTTATGCTAAAAGAAAATTGTCTACCATCTCTATGACACATCTGAGTCTCAAGCTTTCATCCGTGCTCCTTGTTCAATTGTTATTTAATCTGTTTTTACTTTTTAAATCCCTCTAAGTATTTATACGTCTGTGTCATGTCCCCCCCCAAAAAAAATGTTCCCTCCTCTTTCCTAACGTCGTCAGGTTTAGTTCCTTCTGTCTGTCTTCGTACCTATATCCCTCGGAGCTCTGGTACTCTTCTTGTTAAAATCTTCTGCATCTTTTCGACGTTCCTTATGTGTTTTTTTATATTGGGGGCTCCACGATGGTGTGTCATACTCTAAGACTAGCTTCACATAGGCGGTGTACAGTGATCTAAAAGCCTCCTTATTCAAGTTTCTGAAGGATGTTCTGACTTTTGCCAGAGTAGAGTGTGCGGCTGACGTTATCCTGTTTATATGAGCCTCTGGTGTTAAGTTTGGTGTTATGTCCACTCCCAGGTCTTTTTCTCTAGACGTTATAGAGAGGTAGTTTCCCTTCATCGTATATTGGCCTTTCAATCTCCTGGCTTCTGTCACCATTTCCATCACCTTGCACTTGCTATTGCTCAACTCTAGCAACCATTATTCGGACCAGCTCTGCAACCAGTTTAATTCATCATAGAGAATCTTTCAATCCTCAACTCTCTCAACCCTTTTCCTTAGTTTTGCATCATCTGCAAACATTAACATAAAAAACTCGACTCCTGCAGTCAAGTCATTTACTTAAATGAGTAATAGTATGGGACCCAGCACCAATCCTTGAGGCACCCTGCTTTGTACTCTACGCCAGTCCGACTCCTCGCCCCTCGCTGTCATCTGTCTGTCAGGTAATTCCTTTCCCATGATAGTGCATTTTCGTCTACTTCCGCCTGCCGCTCAAGTTTGTATAATATCCTTCTGTGTGGTACTGTATCAAAGACTTTTTGGCAGTCCAGAAATATGCAATCTGCCCATCCAGCTTTCTCTTGCCTTATTTTCGTTACCTTATCATAAAACTCCAGAAGGTTCGTCAGGCATGATTTCCCTGCTCTAAAGCCGTGTTGTTGTTGTTTACTAACAAACCTAATTCTTTCTAGGTGTGCAACTTTTCTTGATCTTATTATTCTTTCAAGTACTTTGTAAGAGATACTTGTGAGTGACACTGGTCTGTTGTTAAGTGCTTCTTCTCTATTTAATTTCTTGTACATTTGCACCACATTTGCCTTCTTCCAGCTGTTTGGCAATTACCCCCTGTGTAAATGAGTCATTATAGATTAGTGCTAGAGGTACGCTGAGGGCCTGTGCTGCTTCTTTTAACATCCATGGAGATCAGTAATCAGTAATCAGAAAGAGTAATCAGTAATCAGTAATAAATTATTTCTGGCTCATTATCTTTAGTTACATCTAGTGATGCTAGCTGCATTCTTACTTCCTCTGTTGTTACCTCAATATTTAGTAGTTTCTTGCCAGAGGCTGCTTCCTTATCTAGCCCTGGGAGCTGTTCAGGCTCAATACTGGAAGCTGGCATTGAGCTCCTCACAAATTTCTTTATCATTTTCTGTATACTGATCTCCTATTTTTCGTAACCTGGTCACTTGGTCATGCACTGTCATTGTCCTTCTAATATGGCTGTGAAAGAGTTTCGGTTGGCTCCTTGCTATGGAGGATATATAATTTTCATAGTTTCTGTCAAGCTTCTTAAGTTTATGTAGTCATTCCTGGCCCTGTTGCATCTATTCCTGTCTATTGAACCACGGGTTATTATATGTTCTCATACTTTTTGCCCTTAATGTTGGCATGAATCTCTCTTCTGCCTCTTTGCACCTCAATTATACTTGGTCCATCATTTCCTGGACCGTCTTCCCTCCAAGTTCCTCCTCCCATTGCACACTTCCCAAATACTCTCTTAATTTCATGTAACATGCCTTCATGTTTCATGTTAGTGTGGTGGTGGGTGAGTGTTCATGACTCATATGTTGCTTACAGTAACGTGGTAGGTGAGTGTTTATGACACACATGATGCTTAGAGTAAGGAATCGATGAGTGCTTATGAATCGAATGTTATAGTAAAGCTAGATACAAATGTGTTTTACAACTTCATCTGAGTCGTTAAACCTTATTGAAAATCTAAATTAAATTGTAATTTTCAATTGAAATAAACATTAAATCAGCACTTGCATGCTCATGTGAATGTCTGAGTGATTGTTTGTGTTGGTGTGTGTGTGTGTGTACTAATTATGCCTGGACCTTACATATGTACACATTATTTACGTTACTTTCACTTATTCAAACACGTTCTAAAGTTCATGAGCAGTAACAATTCAACATATATTATTCATACACAGTTTACTAATTCTCGGTGTTTATGCAAGATAAGATCTCTGTTTATGAAAGAGTAATGTGGAGGCGGTCGCCTAGGGGCTATGGCTGACCAACCACGTGGTAATCGGCATACAATAGAATGTGTAGAAAATGGGGGAAACAGCGGCTCACCTTGGGCTGAAGTCTTCTCCCAGGGTTGCTGAAGCAATACGACGGCTTCCGGGGGCGAGGATGGGCGAGGTCCAATAATAGCTGGCCAATATAGGGTACTGGATAATCACAGTTCAGGGGGCGATGCTTACAGGTCCGTTCTCGGTCAGGTGCGGTTCTCGTCTGCCCTCCTTCTCGCCTCCAGGCATGCGTGCAGGTGATGCGCAGACGCACGGCGTCGGACTGCCGCCCACCAATCAGGAGCACCTAGCATGAGATATTCCCTTTGGCGGGCACTTTGAATGTGGTTCCCTCCACACTCCCCCCGTCCCTATAAAACAAGGGGTGTATTAGGAACTTAATTTAAACTTAGTATGTCCTTTTGGAAAGAACCCTCCACCGGCTTCATATTGAGGGGTGGAATGGTATATTTAGCAACAGAAGAGTGTTTCTGGTTTGATTAAAAGAAAACATTTAACAATTTAAATATAGAATGTACTTCTTTGTGAAATTGTTCATGATTATTGAATTGCTATGGTGTTTTGTTGATCTAATTCTTGTGATTGAATGAAGTAGTATTGTTTTGGTGCACTGAACTGATTATGATTTATTTACACTACATACTACACTGCAGCTTTTTTTTTTCTTTCTTTCTTTCTTTCAAGATTCACTCCTAGGGGTTCACCCTAGTAATGGTCCTCACACCTAAGCGCCGGTCCTTAGTTTCTTCCTTGACAGAACAACACTTTCCACACATCTCACCCCCAAGATCCCAAGGGAAAGCAATTGGATCTATGCCTTCCAGAAACTGACCTACTGCTAGTTTTTCTTTTACTTTCTTCTGAGGACGCATTTTCGAATTGTGTTTTAAACAGCCCTGTTTTCTGTAAGGAATTGGCTCTTTCCTGTGGTTCAAGTGTTCCACTAGGTATTGGGGCATGTTATTGTCCAGTTCACATGGGACGTTTGCCACCGACCGAGGTGGAATGACCGTGTGTTGAGACACTGCCACTTTAGCTATGCAAGGGATGGAGTTTGGGTCTGGTGTATCTTCCCTTCCCAATTGCATAGGAATAATTTGTCCCTGTAATATCATCTGAGATTGGGCCAAGGCCAGGCTGATGCCCTGACGTTTCATAAAATCAAGCCCCAATAGCATGTTATCTTCAATTGGTGCTACATATATGTTTACTTCAAATTTCCCTCCAGCAATTAGTAATGTAACTGGCCCAATCAGTGTTCTTGGAATACACATACATTTCCCCGCGGTATTGAGTGTGATCCGCATTATTACCGGGGATGAGGGTATCAATTGTTGATGAACCTCTTGAGAAATAATTGTGACCTCTGCCGTTGTGTCAACTATTGCTTTCACCATTACATTCTCTACTTGAATTGGGATCCAAAACATGGACCCAGACCGTAATTGCCTAATAGTTATTTGTTCTTGTTCCTCCTTTTCATGTTTATCGATGCCCTCGGGTGTGCAGGATTGGTCTACCTCATCCTCCCTGGGAAGAAAACTACTCTGCTCTTGAGAGAATCCTTCCTCTTCACCTACTTGCTGGAACCTTAAATGTACTCCCTCATGTTGATAGAAGTCATCTTCATCTTGCGACACTTGTCCGTCGCTTATGTCCTTTTCGTCCGCCGGTGCTATCGTTTCAGGTGCACCTTCTGCAAATGTCTGATCCGGCGGCCAATCTTCCTGATGAATATCCAGTGCTGGTATTTGGAGGGTATAAGTTTTGAACCCTCGAGAAGGACTTTGTGTCCTTGGAGGTGGTGTAACCACGCTCTGCTGGCCTGGCAAGTCATGGGTCGAATCTAGGCCACTTGAGCCGACCCATCTTTGTTTAAAGACTGATCCTCTTCCACAAATGAAACATGATACTTATCATTAGAACGCTCTTCCTGTTTACGGCCTTCGTCCCAGCCACTCTTAGATTGTTGGCAATCACGAGCAAAATGACCTTCTTCCCCACATAGATAACAATTACTACTCCTCCTAGGTGATGGGGAGCGGTGGCCCCGAGGCGATATGATGGCGTTAGTGAGACGTCTCAAACCCTCACATACCTCATCCAATTTGTCACGAACCCCTGAGATTCCTGAGACGACTTTGTCTAGTTTTGCGTTCATGCCTGTCAATTTATCTAATTTTGTATCCATTCCCGCAAGAGATGGGGATCCTGATCCAGCATTTGTTTGCCGGAGACCCCCCTTACCCTGGCCTGATAAACTATTAGCCGGTGACAACTCTGGCGATTTTGTGAGTGTCCTTGAGCAGAGGTGGAAACCTAAATTACTCCTGGCTGGTTGTTCATATCGGGAAGGCCTACCCACGGCATTTATCCGCACTGCTGGTCCTTGGGACGCTGCTGACCCGTGAATAGCAACAGAATTATGCTGAAATGTTTGAGCCCTATCAATGGCTTTTTCCATGGATGAAATATTAGCGTTGGAAGTATACTCTGCTAAACGCTTATCTAACAAACCTTGGCCAAATCGCATGATTGCCATCTGCTCTTCCTCAACCCGTTCCAGATGTTTGTAGGCTCGATGGGCCAAGTGCTGATTCGAAGATGTCCTCACCATTCTCCTGGTGGGCCTGAGAAAATTTCATTATTGCCACGTCTAAAACCTCCCTATCTCCAAATCTCTTTACCAGTTTGTGCATCATGCGAGTATAATCAATTGGTGGTTCCCGGTCTAGTATCCGGTTGTAAAAATCACTAGCTTTTCCCTTAAGACACCAACCCAAGTTTGTTAGAGAAGTCGTGCCACTCCAATCTTTTTCCGCTGCATACGATGTGAAACGGCGATAGAATGGAATCCAATCAGATTTACCATTATAATCGAGTTCTCGAGGTGGTGGACGGAATGAATTATTCCTTCGACCATGACGATTCCACTGTCGAAGATACGTGGAGTCATCTGAATCAGAATCCTGAGAGCTAGCTGACACCCTCCGAACTGGATGACGAGTGGAATGAGACGAACCCTTAGAGGAAACATGCCCCTGCCTCTGAAAACCAGAACTATGCAAACCATGGATATTACGAGAAGGAGACCCACGTCTGGTGCGACTGCGTGTAGCTTCGCCTCCAGAGACCGCGGAGGCATTCCCATCAGATGATGGCGAGCCTGAACGTCTTCCAGTATTTGGTTCCGCCAATGTGATGGAACCTGAGCCATGAGGTGCTGGTTTCGTGTCAAAAGATGTGGCATTCAATAAAGGAGTTGTAATCTTAAGGTGAGCTATATGATGGATGTTGTCTGCCGTGATAGTGCGTGTGTGTCTGAACTTAACAATTCTGTTGGCCAGTGTGTACGACACTCCAGGTAATGTTATTAGATCGGTTACAGACGCCAAGTTAATGCGTATGCGAGGCATCTTGCGGTAATGAAAAGCCACAGCTCAGAACTAGTCTTTTTGCAAAATGTACGTCCACAGCCAAAGTAAACCCACAATGAATAAGAATAAGACACGTCAGGGAATAGGCCTTAAAACTAGGAATGGTCAAGAATAGTATCCTGCTCCAAGCCTGTAACCAATGGAAGCAGTTGCCACTTAGGAATTATCCAGTATGTTTGAAGTAACTATCTACTGTACGATTCTCCAAAAATTTGGAGAAAACTAGGGTGGCCCCAATAATTAGGATGACCTGACCCCAATATTCCTCCCTCCCAAAAATTGTCAAAAGATGGAATGCACTTGGTATGGTCTTGAACACTCACTAGGACTGGATAATTATAAGCGCTTACACTGAACTTGATCATGAATGAAATCTATGATTATCTTAGGTCTAGAATCATGGACTTAAATCTAGAAACATGCACTTAAAACTAGAAGCATGCACTTAAAACTAGAATGTAAACATACAATGCACTTTTACAAGCATATGTTAGGTAAGAACTTTTCACTTATTACTAGGTATTTTCACTGGTGACTCGTAGGATGATCATAAGCAGTAATGTTCTCCTACAAAGTGGACATTTGCAACCACCATGATCCAATATATCAAATTTCACATATGCAATCAGTATCAGTCACTTAACCAATGTCTCAAGTAAAAATATCAAATGTTACTGAAAAGTAAGTTTATTCACTAATATCAGTATTCAGCAATGAGTATATAGTTCAAAATTCATGCACTTGTTAAAGAACAACACATCCAATTTCAGAGGAATGGGTAAGTGCAGGGCAGAAGGATGATTTCTTTTTCTCAGGATTCTAGTACACCAGCACAAATTTTCTAGTACACCAGCACAAATTTTCTTGACACATATGTCTCCTTGGAGTCATATATATAAGGAAAGTTCGTGAAGGCAAAGTAGGAGACAGTCCAGTAAGATGCAACAAACACCTGTGTACGGCTGACGCCTCTGAGTCCTCCACGACCGTGAGTAAACAATAACACTGAGCCCGGATACGATCGTGAACGAAGGCTGAATCCGTGAGGGATCAACTTCCTCCTCACTCCTATTATAAGTACAAAAATATTGAATACTGCTAATTCTGATGTATAATATCTAGAAAAATAGGAAATGCAAAGAAAATTTATGATACAACCTTAGTAGGAAGTGGGAACACCAACTGGTAGAGCAGACGCTAACTGGTAGAGCCGACGCCAACAGGTGGGTGGGGCTGGCCGCATGTAGGAACAAGTATGGCGACGGAGCAGCGTGGTGATGGCGTCGTCTTGATAATAATTGTATACACCAAAATTCAACAAAAATAGAGAAAATTGCCAAAAATGGGGAAAATTTATGCAGCAAAGAGGGCAAAAAATCAGGGAAATGAATCTAACGTCGAAAATCTTGCTGGAAGCATGGGGGATGTAGAACACTCTTGAAGCAGGAACAAAGGTACGACGAAGTATAGAAAATCACAGGGAAATGCAAGAAATGGGGGAATAAAGCACAAATATGGGAATCAAGAAACACAAAATCAGAGACAACGCAGCTGAAAATCACAAATCAAGTCCTAGCAAACTGGAGAACATCTATGGTGCAACCGACGACAGTAAATTTCACTGTAATGTTGCACACGGTCTCAATCACTTGCAGCAGGATAATGATGTGTATAGCGTGGCGAGATCCTCTTGATCACCGTGTAGGCCGATTACTCACTGCGCCAGTGTGGAGGCGGTCGCCTTGGGGCTATGGCTGACCAACCACGTGGTAATCGGCATACAATAGAATGTGTAGAAAATGGGGGAAACAGCGGCTCACCTTGGGCTGAAGTCGTCTCCCAGGGTTGCTGAAGCAATACGACGGCTTCCGGGGGCGAGGATGGGCGAGGTCCAATAATAGCTGTCCAATATAAGGTACTGGATAACCACAGTTCAGGGGGCGATGCTTACAGGTCCGTTCTCGGTCAGGTGCGGTTCTCGTCTGCCCTCCTTCTCGCCTCCAGGCATGCGTGCAGGTGATGCGCAGACGCACGGCGTCGGACTGCCGCCCACCAATCAGGAGCACCTAGCATGAGATATTCCCTTTGGCAGGCACTTTGGATGTGGTTCCCTCCACACTCCCCCCGTCCCTATAAAACAAGGGGTGTATTAGGAACTTAATTTAAACTTAGTATGTCCTTTTGGAAAGAACCCTCCACCGGCTTCATATTGAGGGGTGGAATGGTATATTTAGCAACAGAAGAGTGTTTCTGGTTTGATTAAAAGAAAACATTTAACAATTTAAATATAGAATGTACTTCTTTGTGAAATTGTTCATGATTATTGCATTGCTATGGTGTTTTGTTGATCTAATTCTTGTGATTGAATGAAGTAGTATTGTTTTGGTACACTGAACTGATTATGATTTATTTACACTACATACTACACTGCAGCTTTTTTTTTTTCTTTCTTTCTTTCTTTCAAGATTCACTCCTAGGGGTTCACCCTAGTAATGGTCCTCACACCTAAGCGCCGGTCCTTAGTTTCTTCCTTGACAGAACAACACTTTCCACACATCTCACCCCCAGGATCCCAAGGGAAAGCAATTGGATCTATGCCTTCCAGAAACTGACCTACTGCTAGTTTTTCTTTTACTTTCTTCTGAGGACGCATTTTCGAATTGTGTTTTAAACAGCCCTGTTTTCTGTAAGGAATTGGCTCTTTCCTGTGGTTCAAGTGTTCCACTAGGTATTGGGGCATGTTATTGTCCAGTTCACATGGGACGTTTGCCACCGACCGAGGTGGAATGACCGTGTGTTGAGACACTGCCACTTTAGCTATGCAAGGGATGGAGTTTGGTGTATCTTCCCTTCCCAATTGCATAGGAATAATTTGTCCCTGTAATATCATCTGAGATTGGGCCAAGGCCAGGCTGATGCCCTGACGTTTCATAAAATCAAGCCCCAATAGCATGTTATCTTCAATTGGTGCTACATATATGTTTACTTCAAATTTCCCTCCACCAATTAGTAATGTAACTGGCCCAATCAGTGTTCTTGGAATACACATACATTTCCCCGCGGTATTGAGTGTGATCCGCATTATTACCGGGGATGAGGATATCAATTGTTGATGAACCTCTTGAGAAATAATTGTGACCTCTGCCGTTGTGTCAACTATTGCTTTCACCATTACATTCTCTACTTGAATTGGGATCCAGAACATGGACCCAGATCGTAATTGCCTAATAGTTATTTGTTCTTGTTCCTCCTTTTCATGTTTATCGATGCCCTCGGGTGTGCAGGATTGGTCTACCTCATCCTCCCTGGGAAGACAACTACTCTGCTCTTGAGAGAATCCTTCCTCTTCACCTACTTGCTGGAACCTTAAATGTACTCCCTCATGTTGATAGAAGTCATCTTCTTCTTGCGACACTTGTCCGTCGCTTATGTCCTTTTCGTCCGCCGGTGCTATCGTTTCAGGTGCACCTTCTGCAAATGTCTGATCCGGCGGCCAATCTTCCTGATGAATATCCAGTGCTGGTATTTGGAGGGTATAAGTTTTGAACCCTCGAGAAGGACTTTGTGTCCTGGAAGGTGGTGTAACCACGCTCTGCTGGCCTGGCAAGTCATGGGTCGAATCTAGGCCACTTGAGCCGACCCATCTTTGTTTAAAGACTGATCCTCCTCCACAAATGAAACATGATACTTATCATTAGAACGCTCTTCCTGTTTACGGCCTTCGTCCCAGCCACTCCTAGATTGTTGGCAATCACGAGCAAAATGACCTTCTTCCCCACATAGATAACAATTACTACTACTCCTAGGTGATGGGGAGCGGTGGCCCCGAGGCGATATGATGGCGTTAGTGAGACGCCTCAAACCCTCACATACCTCATCCAATTTGTCACGAACCCCTGAGATTCCTGAGACGACTTCGTCTAGTTTTGCGTTCATGCCTGTCAATTTATCTAATTTTGTATCCATTCCCGCAAGAGATGGGGATCCTGATCCAGCATTTGTTTGCCGGAGACCCCCCTTACCCTGGCCTGATAAACTATTAGCCGGTGACAACTCTGGCGATTTTGTGAGTGTCCTTGAGCGGAGGTGGAAAGCTAAATCACTCCTGGCTGGTTGTTCATATCGGGAAGGCCTACCCACGGCATTTATCCGCACTGCTGGTCCTTGGGACGCTGCTGACCCGTGAATAGCAACAGAATTATGCTGAAATGTTTGAGCCCTATCAATGGCTTTTTCCATGGATGAAATATTAGCGTTGGAAATATACTCTGCTAAAACGCTTATCTAACAAACCTTGGCCAAATCGCATGATTGCCATCTGCTCTTCCTCAACCCGTTCCAGATGTTTGTAGGCTCGATGGGCCAAGTGCTGGACTCTATCAGCCCATTCGAAGATGTCCTCACCATTCTCCTGGTGGGCCTGAGAAAATTTCATTATTGCCACGTCTAAAACCTCCCTATCTCCAAATCTCTTTACCAGTTTGTGCATCATGCGAGTATAATCAATTGGTGGTTCCCGGTCTAGTATCCGGTTGTAAAAATCACTAGCTTTTCCTTTAAGATACCAACCCAAGTTTGTTAGAGAAGTCGTGCCACTCCAATCTTTTTCCGCTGCATACGATGTGAAACGGCGATAGCATGGAGTCCAATCAGATTTACCATCATAATCGAGTTCTCGAGGTGGTGGACGGAATGAATTATTCCTTCGACCATGACGATTCCACTGTCGAAGATACGTGGAGTCATCTGAATCAGAATCCTGAGAGCTAGCTGACACCCTCCGAACTGGATGACGAGTGGAATGAGACGAACCCTTAGAGGAAACATGCCCCTGCCTCTGAAAACCAGAACTATGCAAACCATGGATATTACGAGAAGGAGACCCACGTCTGGTGCGACTGCGTGTAGCTTCGCCTCCAGAGACCGCGGAGGCATTCCCATCAGATGATGGCGAGCCTGAACGTCTTCCAGTATTTGGTTCCGCCAATGTGATGGAACCTGAGCCATGAGGTGCTGGTTTCGTGTCAAAAGATGTGGCATTCAATAAAGGAGTTGTAATCTTAAGGTGAGCTATATGATGGATGTTGTCTGCCGTGATAGTGCGTGTGTGTCTGAACTTAACAATTCTGTTGGCCAGTGTGTACGACACTCCAGGTAATGTTATTAGATCGGTTACAAACGCCAAGTTAATGCGTATGCAAGGCATCTTGCGGTAATGAAAAGCCGCAGCTCAGAACTAGTCTATTTGCAAAATGTACGTCCACAGCCAAAGTAAACCCACAATGAATAAGAATAAGACACGTCAGGGAATAGGCCTTAAAACTAGGAATGGTCAAGAATAGTATCCTGCTCCAAGCCTGTAACCAATGGAAGCAGTTGCCACTTAGGAATTATCCAGTATGTTTGAAGTAACTATCTACTGTACGATTGTCCAAAAATTTGGAGAAAACTAGGGTGGCCCCAATAATTAGGATGACCTGACCCCAATATTCCTCCCTCCCAAAAATTTTCAAAAGATGGAATGCACTTGATATGGTCTTGAACACTCACTAGGACTGGATAATTATAAGCGCTTACACTGAACTTGATCATGTATGAAATCTATGATTATCTTAGGTCTAGAATCATGCACTTAAATCTAGAAACATGCACTTAAAACTAGAAGCATGCACTTAAAACTAGAATGTAAACATACAATGCACTTTTACAAGCATATGTTAAGTAAGAACTTTTCACTTATTACTAGGTATTTTCACTGGTGACTCGTAGGATGATCATAAGCAGTAATGTTCTCCTACAAAGTGGACATTTGCAACCACCATGATCCAATATATCAAATTTCACATATGCAATCAGTATCAGTCACTTAACCAATGTCTCAAGTAAATTTATCAAATGTTACTGAAAAGTAAGTTTATTCACTAATATCAGTATTCAGCAATGAGTATATAGTTCAAAATTCATGCACTTGTTAAAGAACAACACATCCAATTTCAGAGGAATGGGTAAGTGCAGGGCAGAAGGATGATTTCTTTTTCTCAGGTTTCTAGTACACCAGCACAAATTTTCTAATACACCAGCACAAATTTTCTTGACACATATGTCTCCTTGGAGTCATATATATAAGGAAAGATCGTGAAGGCAAAGTAGGAGACAGTCCAGTAAGATGCAACAAACACCTGTGTACGGCTGACGCCTCTGAGTCCTCCACGACCGTGAGTAAACAATAACACTGAGCCCGGATACGATCGTGAACGAAGGCTGAATCCGTGAGGGATCAACTTCCTCCTCACTCCTATTATAAGTACGAAAATATTGAATACTGCTAATTCTGATGTAAAATATCTAGAAAAATAGGAAATGCAAAGAAAATTTATGATACAACCTTAGTAGGAAGTGGGAACACCAACTGGTCGAGCAGACGCCAACTGGTAGAGCCGACGCCAACAGGTGGGTGGGGCTGGCCGCATGTAGGAACAAGTATGGCGACGGAGCAGCGTGGTGATGGCGTCGTCTTGATAATAATTGTATACACCAAAATTCAACAAAAATAGAGAAAATTGCCAAAAATGGGGAAAATTGATGCAGCAAAGAGGGCAAAAAATCGGGGAAATGAATCTAACGTCGAAAATCTTGCTGGAAGCATGGGGGATGTAGAACACTCTTGAAGCAGGAACAAAGGTACGACGAAGTATAGAAAATCACAGGGAAATGCAAGAAATGGGGGAATAAAGCACAAATATGGGAATCAGGAAACACAAAATCAGAGACAACGCAGCTGAAAATCACAAATCAAGTCCTAGCAAACTGGAGACCATCTATGGTGCAACCGACGACAGTAAATTTCACTGTAATGTTGCACACGGTCTCAATCACTTGCAGCAGGATAATGATGTGTACAGCGTGGCGAGATCCTCTTGATCACCGTGTAGGCCGATTACTCACTGCGCCAGTGTGGAGGCGGTCGCCTTGGGGCTATGGCTGACCAACCACGTAGTAATGGCATACAATAGAATGTGTAGAAAATGGGGGAAACAGCGGCTCACCTTGGGCTGAAGTCTTCTCCCAGGGTTGCTGAAGCAATACGACGGCTTCCGGGGGCGAGGATGGGCGAGGTCCAATAATAGCTGGCCAATATAGGGTACTGGATAATCACAGTTCAGGGGGCGATGCTTACAGGTCCGTTCTCGGTCAGGTGCGGTTCTCGTCTGCCCTCCTTCTTGCCTCCAGGCATGCGTGCAGGTGATGCGCAGACGCACGGCGTCGGACTGCCGCCCACCAATCAGGAGCACCTAGCATGAGATATTCCCTTTGGCGGGCACTTTGAATGTGGTTCCCTCCACAGTAATCAGTAGCCATCGCAGCCCAGCTGTGGGAGCGTCCTCCGCGGCCTCAAAATCCGGAGTTCCACCCAAGGGAAAACTATATTCTTCTTTTACTGTTCTCGAAATATAATTTGTTCTGTTTCTTTTATTCTTAAGATGTGTGTATTAATTTGGAAGGAATATAATAAATTATCGAACAATCTAAAGAGTAAATTGGAGTTCAAATCCAAATGGATGTGACTGTTATTATATTGTGGGTTGTGTGTATCGTGTCGTTGATCCTTCCTCATGGACAACCCAACCCAACAACTCGGTAGAGTGCTTATGCTTTACCAGATCACCCTGGGCGCTTCTGGCTCTTGGAAAGGGGCTCAACGTCACACGTTTTGGGAATGCGGCTCCAATACTTAGCCTCGTTGTCACGTGCACACACCCACTCGAGCCGCTGTGACTCCCCACTCTCTCCTTATGTGATATGATCTCCTCAATTCCCTTTGACTTATTAGTTTCCCGTTCTATCCTGTCCACAGCAGTGGTTCTTGGTTCTTTCTCTCTCTCTCCTTCTTTCCTACTTCCTGGGAAACCTCACTAGGACAAGGGCAAACACCAGCAAATTTGGATACATTTACTGGAGAAAGCACATACACAATATATACACACATATAATAATAATAATGAATCCTACACTCTATACTATTTCAGTCAGGTTGCACTCCAACACCATTAGAACTCTATCATCAGCTTATCAAGTGGTATCCTATCTCCTGATTCACCACCTAATACTACCAACCTTCTCAAGTAGGTCAAGTCTTATAACACATTGTTGCACTATCAGCAAGAGAATATATATATATATATATATATATATATATATATATATATATATATATATATATATATATATATATGTCGTACCTAGTAGCCAGAACGCACTTCTCATCCTACTATGCAAGGCCCGATTTGCCTAATAAGCCAAGTTTTCCTGAATTAACATATTTTCTCAATTTTTTTTCTTATGAAATGATAAAGCTACCCATTTCATTATGTATGAGGTCAATTTTTTTTTATTGGAGTTAAAATTAACGTAGATATATGACAGAACCTAACCAACCCTACCTAACCTAACCTAACCTAACCTAACCTATCTTTATAGGTTAGGTTAGGTTAGGTAGCCGAAAAAGTTAGGTTAGGTTAGGTTAGCTAGGTTAGGTAGTCGAAAAACAATTAATTCATGAAAACTTGGCTTATTAGGCAAATCGGGCCTTGCATAGTAGGCTGAGAAGTGCGTTCTGGCTACTAGGTACGACATATATATATATATATATATATATATATATATATATATATATATATATATATATATATATATATATATATATATATATATATATATATAGACATATGTCGTACCTAATAGCCAGAACGCACTTCTCAGCCTACTATTCAAGGCCCGATTTGCCTAATAAGCCAAGTTTTCATGAATTAATGTTTTTTCGTCTACCTAACCTACCTAACCTAACCTAACCTAGCTTTTTTTGGCTACCTAACCTAACCTTACCTATAAATATAGGTTAGGTTAGGTTAGGTAGGGTTGGTTGGGTTCGGTCATATATCTACGTTAATTTTAACTCCAATAAAAAGAATTGACCTCATACATAGAGAAAAGGGTTGCTTTATCATTTCATTAGAAAAAAATTATAGTAAATATATTAATTCAGGAAAACTTGGCTTATTAGGCAAATCGGGCCTTGAATAGTAGGCTGAGAAGTGAGTTCTGGCTACTAGGTACGACATATATATATATATATATATATATATATATATGTCGTACCTAGTAGCCAGAATGCACTTCTTGGTCTATTATGCAAGGCCCGATTTGCCTAATAAGCCAAGTTTTGCAGAATTTCAATATTTTTCTCATTTTTTTCTTATGAAATGATAAAGCTATTCATTTCATTATGTATGAGCTATTTTTTTAAATTGTAGTTAAAATAATGTAAATATATGACCGAACCTAACCAACCCTACCTAACCTAACCTAACCTATCTTAACCTAACCTAAACTAACAGAACTATATCAACAATTTATGTTCTTAATATAATATAAAAATAATATTTAAAATAATCCAATAGGAAACAGTTTATTGAAAATAAAGAAAATCACTCGGCCTATTAGGCAAAATGGGTTTTGCATAGTAGGCCGAGAAGTGCGTTCTGGCTACTAGATACGATATATATATATATATATATATATATATATATATATATATATATATATATATATATATATATATATATATATATATATATATATATATATATATATATATATATATATATATATATATATATATATATATATATATATATATATATATATATATATGTCGTACCTAGTAGCCAGAATGCACTTCTCAGCCTACTATGCAACAAGGCCCGATTTGCCTAATAAGCCAAGTTTTCCTGAATTAATATATTTTCTCTAATTTTTTTCTTATGAAATGATAAAGCTACCCATTTCATTATGTATGAGGTCAATTTTTTTTATTGGAGTTAAAATTAACGTAGATATATGACCGAACCTAACCAACCCTACCTAACCTAACCTAATCTATCTTTATAGGTTAGGTTAGGTTAGGTAGCCGAAAAAGTTAGGTTAGGTTAGGTTAGGTAGGTTAGGTAGTCGAAAAAACATTAATTCATGAAAACTTGGCCTATTAGGCAAATCGGGCCTTGCATAGTAGGCTGAGAAGTGAGTTCTGGCTACTAGGTACGACATATATATATATATATATATATATATATATATATATATATATATATATATATATATATATATATATATATATATATATATATATATATATATATATATATATATGTCGTACCTAGTAGCCAGAACGCACTTCTCAGCCTACTATGCAAGGCTCGATTTGCCTAATAAGCCAAGTTTTCCTGAATTAATATATTTTCTCTAATTTTTTTCTTATGAAATGATACAGCTACCCATTTCATTATGTATGAGGTCAATTTTTTTTCATTGGAGTTAAAATTAACGTAGATATATGACCGAACCTAACCAACCAAACCTAACCTAACCTAACCTATATTTATAGGTTTGGTTAGGTTAGGTATCCGAAAAAGTTAGGTTAGGTTAGGTTAGGTAGGTTAGGTAGTTGAAAAAACATTAATTCATGAAAACTTGGCTTATTAGGCAAATCGGGCCTTGCATACTAGGCTGAGAAGTGCGTTCTGGCTACTAGGTACGACATATATATATATATATATATATATATATATATATATATATATATATATATATATATATATATATATATATATATATGTTAGGTTAGGTTAGGTTAGGTAGGTTAGGTAGTCGAAAAAACATTAGTTCATGAAAACTTGGCTTATTAGGCAAATCGGGCCTTGCATAGTAGGCTGAGAAGTGCGTTCTGGCTACTAGGTACGACATATATATATATATATATATATATATATATATGTCGTACCTAGTAGCCTGAACGCACTTATCAGCCTAATATGGAAGGCCCGATTTGCCTAATAAGCCAAGTTTTCATGAATTAATGTTTTTTCGACAACCTAACCTACCTAACCTAAACTAACCTAACTTTTTCGGCTACCTAACCGAACCTAACCTATGGAGATATATATATATATATATATATATATATATATATATATATATATATATATATATATATATATATATATATATATATATAATGTCGTACCTAGTAGCCAGAACGCACTTCGCAGCCTACTATGCAAGGCCCGATTTGCCTAATAAGCCAAGTTTTCATGAATTAATTGTTTTTCGACTACCTAACCTACCTAACCTAACCTAACCTAACTTATTCGGCTACTTAACGAAACCTAACCTATAAAGATAGATTAGGTTAGGTTAGGTAGGGTTGGTTAGGTTCGGTCATATATCTACGTTAATTTTAACTCCAATAAAATAAAATTGACCTCATACATAATGAAATTGGTAGCTTTATCATTTCATAAGAAAAAAATTGGAGTAAATATATTAATTCAGGAAAACTAGGCTTATTAGGCAAATCAGGCCTTGCATAGTAGGCCAAAAAGTGCGTTCTGGCTACTAGGTACTACATATATATATATATATATATATATATATATATATATATATATATATATATATATATATATATATATATATATATATATATATATATATATATATATATATACATATGTCGTACCTAGTAGCCAGAACTCACTTCTCAGCCTACTATGCGAGGCCCGATTTGCCTAATAAGCCAGGTTTTACTGAATTAATATATTTTCTCAAATTTTTTTCTTATGAAATGATAAAGCTACCCATTTCATTATGTATGAGGTCAATTTTTTTTTATTGGAGTTAAAATTAACGTAGATATATGACCGAACCTAACCAACCCTACCTAACCTAACCTAACCTATCTTTATAAGTTAGGTTAGGTTAGGTAGCCGAAAACGTTAGATTAGGTTAGGTTAGGTAGGTTAGGTTGTCGAAAAAACATTAATTCATGAAAACTAGGCTTATTAGGCAAATCGGGCCTTGCATAGTAGGCTGAGAAGTGAGTTCTGGCTACTAGGTACGACATATATATATATATATATATATATATATATATATATATATATATATATATATATATATATATATATATATATTATATATATTATATATATATATATATATATTATATATATATTTATTATATATATATATATATATCTATATATATATATATATATATATATATATATATATATATATATATATATATATATTAGTATATTTTGGTAGCAGTCTTTCCTGTAGACATATATTATTAAATATGACCTAAAAAGTAAGATTAATAATTCTAACACGAATTTTCTCAATCTTTCGTACATTACGCTTCACTGTTGGAGGTAAATCAAAAATCAATTCTCCAAAATTCATTTTTATTTCTAGTCTGACGCGACACGGGCGCGTTTCGTAAAACTTATTACATTTTCAAAGACTTTAGTTCACAAATACACAACTGATTAGAACTTACGTATCTCCTGATTTTATATCTACATTTGAGTGAGGTGGGAGGGGTGATGTGGCATTAACACAAGACAGAACAAGAGGGGATATTAATAGGGTATTAAAAGTATCAACACAAGACAGAACACAAACAATGGGTATTGAATAGAAGTGTTTGTAGAAAGCCTATTGGTCCATATTTCTTGATGCTTCTATATTGGAGCGGAGTCTTGAGGTGGGTAGAATATAGTTGTGCAATAATTGGCTGTTGATTGCTGGTGTTGACTTCTTGATGTGTAGTGCCTCGCAAACGTCAAGCCGCCTGCTATCGCTGTATCTATCGATGATTTCTGTGTTGTTTACTAGGATTTCTCTGGCGATGGTTTGGTTGTGGGAAGAGATTATATGTTCCTTAATGGAGCCTTGTTGCTTATGCATCGTTAAACGCCTAGAAAGAGATGTTGTTGTCTTGCCTATATACTGGGTTTTTTGGAGCTTACAGTCCCCAAGTGGGCATTTGAAGGCATAGACGACGTTAGTCTCTTTTAAAGCGTTCTGTTTTGTGTCTGGAGAGTTTCTCATGAGAAGGCTGGCCGTTTTTCTGGTTTTATAGTAAATCGTCAGTTGAATCCTCTGATTTTTGTCTGTAGGGATAACGTTTCTATTAACAATATCTTTCAGGACCCTTTCCTCCGTTTTATGAGCTGTGGAAGAGAAGTTCCTGCAAAATAGTCTAATAGGGGGTATAGGTGTTGTGTTAGTTGTCTCTTCAGAGGTTGCATGGCTTTTCACTTTCCTTCTTATGATGTCTTCGATGAAACCATTGGAGAAGCCGTTATTGACTAGGACCTGCCTTACCCTACAGAGTTCTTCGTCGACTTGCTTCCATTCTGAGCTGTGGCTGAGAGCACGGTCGACATATGCGTTAACAACACTCCTCTTGTACCTGTCAGGGCAGTCGCTGTTGGCATTTAGGCACATTCCTATGTTTGTTTCCTTAGTGTAGACTGCAGTGTGGAAACCTCCGCCCTTTTCCATGACTGTTACATCTAGAAAGGGCAGCTTCCCATTCTTTTCCATCTCGTAAGTGAAACGCAGCACGGAACTCTTGCTTGGAGTAGTTTCCTCAGAATATTTTCTGGCATGTCAAGAGGAGTACAGGCTGGATCACGATACACTCTGTCGGCTATCATTCCGATTGTCTCGTCCACAGAAACCCACTTCGGCCAATCATTAGCCAGATACCCACACCCACGTACAGACTGGCGAAGCGACTCAACGGCCTACTGACTCCTTATGTTCCTTGCGCCTTCAGCCTGAAGTCTCCAAAGGAATTTGTTGACTTACTGCGGGGCACACGGGCCACAGGGATAAGAGCCTCGTTGGACGTAGAATCGCTGTTCACCAACGTACCTGTGGACGAGACAATCGGAATGATAGCCGACAGAGTGTATCGTGATCCAGCCTGTACTCCTCTTGACATGCCAGAAAATATTCTGAGGAAACTACTCCAAGCTTGTACTAAAGAGGCACCCTTCTTGAGCCCGGATGGGCACATGTATAAGCAAGTAGATGGGGTCGCCATGGGTTCTCCCCTAGGTGTCCTGTTTGCAAACTTCTACATGGGTACCATCGAGCAAAAAGTCTTAGTCGACATGAACTTGAAACCGGCCATATACTGCAGGTATGTTGACGACATTTTTACACAGGTACCTGATGTCAGACATATGCAGGAGCTGAAGGAGGCATTTGAGCAGAGTTCCGTGCTGCGTTTCACTTACGAGATGGAAAAGAATGGGAAGCTGCCCTTTCTAGATGTAACAGTCATGGAAAAGGGCGGAGGTTTCCACACTGCAGTCTACACTAAGGAAACAAACATAGGAATGTGCCTAAATGCCAACAGCGACTGCCCTGACAGGTACAAGAGGAGTGTTGTTAACGCATATGTCGACCGTGCTCTCAGCCACAGCTCAGAATGGAAGCAAGTCGACGAAGAACTCTGTAGGGTTAGGCAGGTCCTAGTCAATAACGGCTTCTCCAATGGTTTCATCGAAGACATCATAAGAAGGAAAGTGAAAAGCCATGCAACCTCTGAAGAGACAACTAACACAACACCTATACCCCCTATTAGACTATTTTACAGGAACTTCTTTTCCACAGCTCATAAAACGGAGGAAAGGGTCCTGAAAGATATTGTTAATAGATACGTTATCCCTACAGACAAAAATCAGAGGATACAACTGACGATTTACTATAAAACCAGAAAAACGGCCAGCCTACTCATGAGAAACTCTCCAGACACAAAACAGAACACTTTAAAAGAGACTAACGTCGTCTATGCTTTCAAATGCCCTCTTGGGGACTGTAAGCTCCAAAAAACCCAGTATATAGGCAAGACAACAACATCTCTTTCTAGGCGTTTAACGATGCATAAGCAACAGGGCTCCATTAAGGAACATATAATCTCTTCCCACAACCAAACCATCGCCAGAGAAATCCTAGTAAACAACACAGAAATCATCGATAGATACAGCGATAGCAGGCGGCTTGACGTTTGCGAGGCACTACACATCAAGAAGTCAACACCAGCAATCAACAGCCAATTATTGCACAACTATATTCTACCCACCTCAAGACTCCGCTCCAATATAGAAGCATCAAGAAATATGGACCAATAGGCTTTCTACAAACACTTCTATTCAATATCCATTGTTTCGTGTTCTGTCTTGTGTTGATGAAATTAATACCCTATTAATACTCTTGTTCTGTCGTGTGTTGATGAAATTAATACCCTATTAATACTCTTGTTCTGTCTTGTGTTGATGAAATTAATACCCTATTAATACTCTTGTTCTGTCTTGTGTTGATGAAATTAATACCCTATTAATGCCACATTTTGTTCTGTCTTGTGTTAATGCCACATCACCCCTTCCACCTCACTCAAATGTAGATATAAAATCGGAGATGCGTAAGTTCTATTCAGTTGTGTATTTGTGAACTAAAGTATTTGAAAATGTAATAAGTTTTACGAAACGCGCTCGTGTCGCGTCAGACTAGAAATAAAAATGAATTTTGGAGAATTGATTTTTTATTTACCTCCAACAGTGAAAAGAAATGTACGAAAGATTGAGAAAATTCGTGTTAGAATTATTAATCTTACTTTTTCGGTCATATTTAATAATATATGTCTACAGGAAAGACTGCTACCAAAATATATATATATATATATATATATATATATATATATATATATATATATATATATATATATATATATATATATATATATATATATATAATATATATAAGCCTATACTTGCATAAACCACAAGTGAAGATTAATAATCTTTGGACAACACCCACCAGTGGGACTCGAACCCAGAAAGCACAACTACCTTCCAGTAGCTGGCATAACTAGTATGCTTTAACCCACTACGCCATCAGACCTTACAAAAGAAGTAGATAGTTCGAGATATATATATCTCAAACATCTCCACCTCCCGAAGGCACCAGATGAGTGAGGGGTCAGTCTGCATTTTTCGTCAAGCCACTGTCAATGTGAGAGAACTCGTGTCCAGCTTATAAGCTTATACTTGCATAAACCACAAGTGAAGATTAATAATCTTTGGACAACACCCACCAGTGGGACTCGAACCCAGAAAGCACAACTACCTTCCAGTAGCTGGCATAGACAACGTTAGTCTCTTTTAAAGCGTTCTGTTTTGTGTCTGGAGAGTTTCTCATGAGTAGGCTGGCCGTTTTTTTGGTTTTATAGTATATATAAAATACTATAAAACTACTATACTATAAAACCAGAAAAACGGCCAGCCTACTCATGAGAAACTCTCCAGACACAAAACAGAACGCTTTAAAAGAGACTAACGTTGTCTATGCCTTCAAATGCCCACTTGGGGACTGTAAGCTCCAAAAAACCCAGTATATAGGCAAGACAACAACATCTCTTTCTAGGCGTTTAACGATGCATAAGCAACAGGGCTCCATTAAGGAACATATAATCTCTTCCCACAACCAAACCATCGCCAGAGAAATCCTAGTAAACAACACAGAAATCATCGATAGATACAGCGATAGCAGGCGGCTTCACGTTTGCGAGGCACTACACATCAAGAAGTCAACACCAGCAATCAACAGCCAATTATTGCACAACTATATTCTACCCACCTCAAGACTCCGCTCCAATATAGAAGCATCAAGAAATATGGACCAATAGGCTTTCTACAAACACTTCTATTCAATACCCATTGTTTGTGTTCTGTCTTGTGTTGATACTTTTAATACCCTATTAATATCCCCTCTTGTTCTGTCTTGTGTTAATGCCACATCACCCCTCCCACCTCACTCAAATGTAGATATAAAATCGGAGATACGTAAGTTCTATTCAGTTGTGTATTTGTGAACTAAAGTCTTTGAAAATGTAATAAGTTTTACGAAACGCGCCCGTGTCGCGTCAGACTAGAAATAAAAATGAATTTTGGAGAATTAATTTTTGATTTACCTCCAACAGTGAAGCGTAATGTACGAAAGATTGAGAAAATTCGTGTTAGAATTATTAATCTTACTTTTTCGGTCATATTTAATAATATATATATATATATATATATATATATATATATATATATATATATATATATATATATATATATATATGTACCTATATATATATTATATATATATATATATATATATGTACCTATATATATATATATATATATATATATACTATATATATATATATATATATATATATATATATATATATATATATATATATATATATATATATATATATATATATATATATATATATATTATATATATATATACACATACAAGGAAAATCAGCGTATGGCTGCAATAACATAAATATTAGTATAAATGTTCCTTGATATACAATAATGATCAATCGATCACCCTATCAATCCTAGAACACATATGTATGTCTCTGCAATTATCCAACCTACGACTGTAACTCTATACTTCAGTATGATTACTCCTTGGCACAAAAATGGAAAACAATCACTCACCTTTCACTGCGTCGTGCACGCTAATGACAACCAAACACTCTACCAACTCCCTACAAGTAATCAACCAGAACTTCCCTTGCACATCTGGAAGTTCACTACTCTGATATCTTCAGGTTCTTCCGGGTTTATCTACCAGGATCCTCCTCAGCACTTACAGGCTGCTACACCACGAAGTTTCCTTGAGCAACTATGGTGCTCCGCCACTTCTACTAGGGTCCTCTGCAGCTCTCCTGGCTGCTACACCATGAAGTTTCCTCGAACAGAACTGGAGTTTCGCCACTGGTATTACAGAAGCACGTGACACTCCTCTTCACTGCTTCTCCTCACAGCTCGAGGTTCTACTCCTCACTGAAGGGCTACTCTTCCTCAGAGTACACTACTCCTTCAACAGTCTTGGGGTCTCTTCCACTGACTCACTCTACTGGCTCGAAGTTCTCAGCAACTTCTTCTCCAAAGACAAACCACAGATTGTCTAGTCGAGGGCGTTCTCCCTCTGATTGAGTCTGATCAGGGCGCTCCCACGGCCCACGATAATGTCTCTGGGTGGCTTAACAAACTCTCCTTGCCGTCCAGGACTTGAGACCTCACGTTCCCAGCTCGATTCCACAGCTGGAACGTCTGCACACTTCCTTTCTCTAGAAGGTATATCCAACAAGGGATCCTCTCCAACGGGAGCTCAAACGGAGCGCTGCTTCCCCTCACAATGTCTGGTACTCATGTAACTTAAGCTCCTCCCAAGCGAGCCTCAAACCTCCAGCAAATTATCCACATCTCATAACCAGTCACTTATCTAATTTCTCATTCACTACCCATTATCTTAAATTCTCTGTAAAATTTACCCAATTATTTTTACATGTAAATCTTCATGCCTGTATATCTCCGACCTCTTAGTCAGGTCAGGCTTGATAAAATAGTTCTCAAAGGGGAGACTCGTTTTTCGGCTTCCTGGGATCATAACACTGTGGAATATTGGTAAGTCTGGGACACTGCGTTGCCTAGATAATAGTCTTTGAGTCACCTAAACGTTTCTCACAACTTTGATGTAAATTATTTGTCCATGTGAACATGTACCGTCCTAGCAGTCTTCACCTTGTTGTTATCTTGAGGTTATCTTGAGATGATTTCGGGGCTTTTAGTGTCCCCGCGGCCCGGTCCTCGACCAGGCCTCCACCCCCAGGAAGCAGCCCGTGACAGCTGACTAACACCCAGGTACCTATTTTACTGCTAGGTAACAGGGGCATAGGGTGAAAGAAACTCTGCCCATTGTTTCACGCCGGCGCCTGGGATCGAACCCAGGACCACAGGATCACAAGTCCAGTGTGCTGTCCGCTCGGCCGACCGGCTCCTGTGCTAACAGAATCAAGAAATATCTTTCTAGCCTGTACTATTCCTGCTGCCTTCTCTTCGTCTCGCCTGTGTTAAGTACTTTGAATTTGTCAGTGTTAAAGAAAAGTGACCATCTGTCCGACCACCGCTTGAGCGCATCTAGATCTTCTTGTACTCTCCCTCAAACGTCGACTTTTTAAATCGCAGCAATTAAGAATAATCTGCAAATATGGACACTTAGGACATTCTTCTGTTAGTTTGATTACTAATATCATAATCTGAATGACCCCAAATGATCTGGGGTGGGGGGTTGGGTACACTACTTGCATTTTTTAATACCTGCAACTGCTCGCCACTAATTTCTCTTCTTTAAACATTACCCTCTGTGTATAACCAATTATATTTTCTCAACTCCACACAAGCACTACTTTAGTAATGAAATCCTTGTCTTCAATTTTGGGATGAGGTTTTCTTGAGATGATTTCGGGGCTTTAGTGTCCCCGCGGCCCGGTCCTCGACCAGGCCTCCACCCCCAGGAAGCAGCCCGTGACAGCTGACTAACACCCAGGTACCTATTTTGCTGCTAGGTAATAGGAGCATAGGGTGAAAGAAACTCTGCCCATTGTTTCTCGATCGAACCCGGTACCACAGGATCACAAGTCCAGTGTGCTGTCTGGTCGGCCGACCGTCTCTCCCGCTCGGCTGCTCGGCCCTATGAGGACCTACTAAATGGAACTGTGTTACATGTTTGTTGATTATTAATGAAAATACAGTCAACTGACCCTTCTTCTCTTAGTTTTGTAATTTTTATTTAAACATAACACTTATGAACTCGTTATTCACCTTAACTGAATCCATGCTGGTGCTTAGAAAGAAATCTTAATTTTTTAAGTGTTCCAAGAGAGGTTTCCTTGCAAGCTTCTCTAGCACCTAATTGAGAATGGTTGATAATGAAGCTACTGTGTAGTTTAATGGCTCCTGTGTCCTGTCATCCTGGCACATTGGCACTACATTGGCTGTCTTCTATTCCTTTGGCTACTCCCTTTTTTTCAGTGATGAGTTTTAGAGTTAATGGGAGTCTTAAGTCGGCAATTACATCTTTCAGTCGCTACAAATATTATTTGTTGCTTACAGTAGGAGGAGGCCAGGTCGACGACCAAGCCGCTGGGACGGTAAGCACCTCAAGGTAAGGTAACCATTATAATGGTGGGTGAGTGTTTATGATTCATATGTTGCTTACAGTAACGTTAGGCAACTCATGATTCTTATGTTGGTTATAGTAAGGCAGTGGATGAGTACTTATGGTCAGAATGTTATTCAAACGATAGATACAATGTTGTTTACAACTTCAATTGAGTTGTTAAAACTCATTGAAAATCTGATTTAATTTCTGTGAGAAGTTAGAACACCAGCTGGCTTAAATGTGTGGTGGAGAGTGCACACCTCCATTTGTAGCTCCTCACTGAGTGCTCAGGTAGAGTGCACCAAGGCTAGTTTCGTTATTATAAAACGTAGGTATGCTTTGTCGTGTATCTTTTTATATATATTGTTATGATCTCAGCCTGCAGGAGAAACGAGTCTCCCTCCTTGAGAGTTATTCATCAAGCCTGACCTGATTAGAAGGTCAGTAGATTAGAATGCGCCTCTGTGTGCCACCTATGTAGGGAGATCAGATAAGAAATCAGAAGCGGGGAGCCACATAGTGCCACTCCATATTAGGTCACCCAAGGTGTGAGTGGTAGCAGTCGAAAAAACAGTGAAGATAGGTATCTATTATGTGCCACTATGATCATGTTCATTTATACAGTAAAGTATGACAATATATTTAAGTAAAAATGAATTTATTTGTATAATAAACACTCGTGGGTGAGTGCCAGTTATGTCCCCCACATTCCTCTATGGGGTGGTGTAAAACAGGTTCCTCCCGGTGAGGGTGGTCGCCCGTACCCTTCCTCGCACCTAATGGCCTTGACTTTACCGTAACAGAGTTCCACACCCAGCGGAGGTCGAGTGGGTCTTATACAGGGGTATTAAATTATAAATCTCCTCCAGGGGTTAAAAAAAATCAAAGAATTTATTAATGTTTTATTAGGTAAAAATCACAAATGATGTATAAGAAGTTAATTATGACCCCTATCCCTCTCCCCCCTCCACCTCCCCTTCCTCATCTGAGTAGAATTCTGACGTCTCCCCATCCGTGGTGAGTGGGGGGAGGTCTTGACCCCCTCCCCCCTCTCTTGGGGGAGTGGGGTGAGTTGGCTGGTTGCCTTTTGGACGACTTTCCTTCTGACTCTCATCTGAAGTGTTCTGGAAAGAGATGGGGAAAATAATTTATAGGACTATATCTTTTATTTGAAAAATATTCTATTTCCTCTAAGAACTGCTAGTACATACCTCTCCCCCTGCAGGAGCGACCTTGTGTCCTCTACAGCAGGCATCATCAATTAGGGTATGTAACAGCATCTTGTTTGGGGCAGACCTTCCTCGTAGAATTACTACTCTACAAATGTGGACAGGTCCTAAGAATTGCACTGAAAAAAAAGAAGAGGTAAAATAGAGGTTGAGCAAACTTTCTATTGTGGGAAAAAAAATAAATCTTTACCAGAAAGTGAGGGTAATACTAACCAGGCCCTTCAAGGACTTCAATCTTCCCTGCGTGTGTTTCTGGGGAGACGCCTTCCATTTGTAGGATAAGGGGGATGGGGGTTTTCTAGGGAGGTTGTGGGGTGAGAGGGGTTTTATATGGGTGTAATCCCCCTGTTAGGTGGGTTGCCTAGCTAACAAAAATATTCTCTACACCACCTATAAGAACCAACCCTTACTCCTCTACAAAATGTCCTAACACAGTGATGTTTCATAGGAAAATATCGTCTCGCATAAGCGAGGGCACGTTTATCATTTAATTTTAAACTAACGCTTGAAAATACATTATGTAAGTAATGTACTGTTGAAGGCAACCCCAGGTGACTCACCCTATGGACGAACATTACGCAATACAGTCCACAAGCAAGGGTAAAATCACTCTGGAGTCTGTAGCACATTCCAAACACCTTTGTTATTGTGTTAGTTTTAATAAATCCTTGAAAATAATGTCCATAAGTAACCGCCGACATTGCATAACTATCGAAAAAAAAACATTCGATGTTTAACTTTATCAACATAAATAGCTACCCAATGTCCCATAGTTAATCTGCTATGTGATGGTAAAATATTAGTTATGAGAACAATAGGTTTTCTTGATGAGATATTTAAATGTTCTATTTCATCAGCATTATAACAACCTAGGTAGAGTGCTCGATCCCCTAGATTATTTTATAAATTAATATTTATATCATTACAATTCATTATGTTTTTAAGCTCGCACGTCACACAGAACAGTTCTCTGTCCGTCGATGGATAGTACCCCGGTCGTTTCCCCAAACAGTAAAACCAGTCTGTTATATGTAACACCACCGCCAAACTCAAGCTCCATACGTAAGTTGCCAGATTTCTCCACAGGGAGGGAATCCTTTGTTTGAATGGTGGTTAAGTCAAAGGCGAATATCGATCTTCCCTTATTAAAAGTGTCATAGGCTAGAAGTGAATCACGCTCTAAGCCTAATGTCTTCAAAGTTTCGTAATAAAGGCGGGCATAATGATTGTCGAAATCACCACCAATTCGGTAAATTGCGTTATTGTTCAAATACATGGCAATATTTTTCAGTTTTGCATTTTCAAAATATAATCCATTACCTTGGTGAAGGCCAGCGAAATAATTCATTGGTACAATTACCATGAATATCCTGTGAGGAATTACTTGCGCCCAAGGCTGATCAATTAAGAGACTAGTTTGATTCCCTGCTAGGACATATGTTTTAGAAATGGTTTTATTGAAAGTATAGCTTATGGGGTCGGGGGATGCTAACAGTGAGCTGTTTAAGGCTAGGTAAGCACTTGGGTAGGGGAACACACGTGTTACCCACAACTTAGCATAATCCATATGCAGCCGATACTTAGAGCCATCGTCCACACTTGTATTTAGCACCCAAGCATGTGGGGAGAGCTCCAATCTTAGGCGCACATCTATATTATCTAATATGTATTGGTCTAGGGTTGTTACGTCCAATAGTAGGGGAAAACACATTGACAATCCTTTACCTTTTAAATCGGTCATAAATTTTTTATCCTTGGCGGTTGCCCCAGTAAAAAATGTATTAGTAAATTCGTTAGGGATTACACCATCATCACTCCAGTCCCTACGAAAGGCTCCAATCCTCCCCAAGGAAGACATTTTTGATGGAGGCATGGAGGTAATTAATTTAATAAACGACCAATAATTAAAATTAGAATTTGTTTCAACTACCTGCTCTCCTAAAAACACCTGAACACCTTTAAACATGGTATTTGACAACCCATTAACAAATTCCACATGGTCATCCTCTTCCAATTTTGTGGTATCGTCATCTTTCGTTAAAGATACCTTAAAATCTATAACAATATTAGCTAGATCTAAGAAGGCGCCCTGGGTTCCAGGGATGCGGAATTCTAAGTAATTATCCCGCAAACGTTGATTAATAGGGAGGTTAACAGGTAGAATGTCTATTTGCTGTGTGGAGGCAATTGAACTCTCCACATTACGTATTCTGTTACTTCTAGGAAATTGGTCAATAATACTGGAAGTATAATATTCTACAGGGATTTTCAACCCAGCTCCACTAGCCTCCGCCATGATCTCCTCCGAAAGGTGAAGTATGACTGCTTACTGTAGTGAAAATACATCATTTTTATACCCAAGGGCTCGTTTACATTTATTATTTTTATTTTTTCTTCTCCTAGAGAGTCTTTTAATTTTCCCGCCTGCTACCAATTTCTTCCCCACAGTCTTAAGAGCATCAATACCGTGAGTTCTCAGAGCGCTCTTTACATCCCGTCTACCACTGGTTAAATCACCAAGAACATTTTTCCCAAAATCGATAGCAGTCGGCGTTACAGTTTTCATGAAAAATGGTATGGCTCGTCGAGCCAAGCCGGCTAAGGTCCCAAAAAAACCACCACCAGATCTGAGATAAGGCGCTTGGAATGTGCGTATGTCATTCATCGCTCCCCCCCTCACCCCGTATCTCCCAGAGAGGGGGGAGAAGATCTCCCCATACTCCTTCTGGGAGGGTGTGTGGAAAGGTACTCGCATCCCGACTCCTCTTCTTATAATAACCGATGATGTGGGTAAACACTTCTATATATATATATATATATATATATATATATATATATATATATATATATATATTTATATTTATATAGATTATATTGTTATACCTTAGGGCGGAGGTGTAAGACTACCGTAACCGACCTCCCATCTTCAAAACTAACCTTTCGTCCAAACTGATCTGTTATCTTAATACTCACCTTCTCCAACGTGTTAGTATTTAATGTCTTGTACACTAGGGGATGAGCCCCTCTAGAATAAGAGTCATGATAATTGATTGCATCTAAGATATTTACAATTTGTCCCCCGTAACGATCCGGCTCGATGACGTCACTATAAATGAGTAAATAGTCACAACCTCCGTCATTGTCTGGGGGGAATGAGGCCACGACCTTGGAGGCTGCTGTAATGTCATCTGATTTTGCCTGATAAATGGTGTATTTGCGACTGCTGTCAAAACCAAGTACATTAGCTATTCTGTGTTTAAATTGAAGGCTAAGAGAATATAAGGAACCAGTGCCTTCATTGTTAAGAGTGGAGGCTAGTAATACTCGCTCTAAGGATTGATCATAGGTGAGGATTGGTTCTCTTTCTGAGAAGTATATTTTGAAATCACCTCGGAAGCTAAGCTTCATGTCGGTGATTATTTGTCGGCTAAGCTCACTCGTGATGAATGTGATGTTTTTGGATAATATGTTGGTTTTGGGGAGGAAGGTGTAAATGAGGTGTTCTGGGCTTTTAGAAAGAGTTCCTCGCTTAAAAGTAGCATAGACGTCTATACCAGACTCCCCCTCATCCTTGATGATAGCGTTAATTCGTCTGGGTAGGAGTATGTTGACTAAGGCCACTTCATGTTTAATGGAAGGGTTTAAATGTAGAGTGGGGATGGTGTTTGTAAATGCTGAACTTGTGTTGTTGTATATATCTTCTTGGTCGAGGCTAGTGAGGTATATGTAGTGTTCCTCGTCCATTGTTAAGTTATGTACTGACTGGGGTGGGAATAAAACATCATTACTTATATTTTATTTTATTAATCTACTAAGGAAATATTACTTTTAAAAGAACTACAACAGGGGGAACTACATTTTGTTCCCCCATAACAAATTACATATAAAGAGCAGCAGCTGTTGGTACTGCTGTCGTCCTCTGCTGCCGCTGCCGCTGCTGCTGGGGGAGCTGTTGGTACCACTGACACCGCTGCCACCGCTGACGGTACTGCTGCTGCTGCTGCTGTTGCTGCCACCGCTGGAACCGTTGTAGTTGGTGGTACTGCTGCCGCTACCGTTACCGCTGCCGGCGATGATGGTACTGTTGCTGCCGCTGTCACCGCCGGAACTGCTGTAGTTGGTGGTACTGTTGCCGCTACCATTACCGCTGACAACACTGTCACCGTCGTCGGTGGACCTGCTACTGCTACCACCACCGAAGCTGTTGTAGATGGAGGTACTGCTGTTGCTGCTGCTGCTGCTGCTGCTGCTGCTGCTGTTACTGACTGCGGCGGTGCTGGCACCTCTTCTTTGAGTGTTGTTGGTTACAGCTTTCGTTGTATTTTCGGTGATGAGGATAACAGGAATATTTCCTGTGACTCTCCATCGAGGATGGTGTCAATACGATGATTTGAGAGGGGGTCGAAGTCAATAGTGGTTTCGATCCGTCGTTTGGCTGTGCCAGATGTTGTGGGTGGGGGTGGAGCAGCGCTGGAGGTGGATGAGTACTCTTGTAGGTGTCTCTTCTTCCTGGGGGTGGCTGGTGGTGCTGGTGGTGTAGAACGAGAAGAGCTTCCTGGGGTGGTGGCACCCTCCCCCACCACTGCATCTAGGGTGATAGTTTTACTATCACCCTCTCCCCTGGGATCATCATTCGGGAGGGGTACCATCGATGGGGTGACGGTAGAGGGACGTTTGAGGATTACCAGCTCCTTGTTATGCTTGCCCAGCTCAGCGTTGAGCGAAATGAGCATGGGCCCGACGTCCTTGTGCCAGTTGTCCATGCCATCACGGGAGGCCCCCAGCCCATGGGGTACCACCAACCGAAACATGGTTGGAGTTCTTACCATAAGATTGCCAACCTTTGTTAGGGCTGTTTTCAGCCAGTATAGCCTATTTTTGGCATTATCCAGGCTGACATTGGTGATGTAGTGGATGTCGGCGGAAGACTGCACTTGCTCCTGAGCTATAGGGTTGGACTCGAAGGGTGCTCCTGCACCGAAAGCGGAAATTAGCGCCACGATGGTGGGGCGGAAGAACAAGACTGGCTCTTCGACAATGTCTTGACCGTCGGAGGGTAGGGGAGCTATCTTCACTTCAATGTCCCCTGGGGTAGACCGGTAACGTATTGTGGCCCTGTTGACACGAGTCAGTCCTTCACGTTCCACACGGGCATAGTTGTAACATTTCCATATTACACTTGCCAGTCCATAGGGACGCACAACAGCAGCGGGGAGATCGTAAACGATCACATCACCGACCCCAAAGGCGTGGGTGTCGGTGATGTCGCTGTCTATTGACTTAATGGACGATAAAGCCATGGCGGAGGGGCGGTTGAGAGGAACTGGAGAGAGTCGTCGTCAACTATGGTGACCGAGGGTGACGGTGGAGGCCTTTAAATACACCTGTGTCCCCCACCTGGAGGGGGAGGAATGTAGGGGTGTGGGGTAGAGGCTGCCTTCCTTACCTTAAAAGTCCATACACACTCCGTCCAGTCTCGAAGGCTGTAATCTGGTCTCGATGTTGGAAGGTTAATTTTTCCATTTGCCATATCTCCGTCTGGATTTCCTGGGATGAATATTCTTCATAACGTTTCACCGTCTCTCCAAATGACTTAAAAAACCGTTCTGGAGGGGCACTCAACACAAGACGGTCATAACAATCCCACAATGCATATATCAATCTACATTTGTGTTCGACATACTTGTAGTACCGCTGAGTAGCAACCAACTTCTTTAATAAGGGAGATTTGTCTTCTGGAGGTGTAGCTGGGGGAGGAGTGGGTCTAGAAGCTTGCTCCATGGTGGATATGCAACTGAATATGGTGGTCTTTAAGATGGCCTTCATATAGGTCTTCAATACGGCTCCCAATGGGGTCTCCTATGGATACCCCTCCCCCCTTTTAACTGTGATCTGGCGCGATAATTACGTATGAGGGTTGGGTCTATGCCAGCCACCCTCAGTAAAACCCTTACATCTTCCTTGTCACTTGCCCTAAATTGTCCCTTTGTGAAGGCTAGAGTTTTAATTATATCTAAAATATTTAAATTTTGTACAGGCTTTAATAAATTTCCGCGACTATCCCACATCACCTGTTGGCTGTTTTGTCCAAACATGTTCAATAATGCTTTGACATGAGGAATTTCCTCAATTTTAAAATTCACATTTATTAAGTTGTCCAGACTTGGATTTTGGGGTGTGATGGTGGCTTTATGTGGAGTGTGGCCAGCAACAATTACTTGCACTTCGGGCGGGAGGATGGAATGTCCCCTTTTTTATTTTTTTTTTTTTTTTAAAGGCGATGGTCGCGCCGGGCAGCCCGCGTTTTTTTTTTCTTTTTAAGGGTGGCGGCGGGCGACGGTCGCCGGGGGCCCCAATGTCATTTAAAGGGTGTGTGACCAGCCCCGCCCGTCTGGAGGTGCTACTACGGCAACACCGCCCACAGCCCGTTGTTGTCAGGTGGGAGGAAGGAGTGTCCTCTTCCCCCACCCCCCCCATCACCCCTACCAGAGTCGCAGGTGGGTAGGTTACGGGCTCCCCCAATATTATTACTTGAGTTGGATTCGTTTTTTAAAGAGAAGGACATACTTTCACTACCATCACCTCCTGGGGAGGGCAGACCCACCGCATTAGGAGGTGATGGTGAGTTCTTGTTTTTATTAAATAAATATTTTTCAGCTATGAATCGTGGTACCAGGCAATATTCTTTCACCATTTTATTCTCTCGTTACTTATTTACGCAATTACCTTATTAGGGAGGAAATTAACGATACAGCCAAAGGTAGCAGAGCTGCTAATATCGCCCCACCACGTCTGGAGGTCAGTATGAGCTTCTTTTTGTATAAAGGAGTTTTCTTACGCGCTACAGATCGTATGTCATTCTGATATCTCTGTAAGCCATTAATTATCTGAGGTTGAACTGGGATGTTTCGTTTCAGAAAATTGGCAAAAATTTCACAAATTGATTCAATTTCCTGCCGTTTTAAAGCCTTGATTAGTTTATTCCGCTTCTTGGGTGATAAATTGTTTAATAAAAATAACAACTGATGATGTTTCTCTACGAGAGAGTCCTCTTGAACTGTCATTTTTTGTTAAATTTGACGATGTCTTGAGCTTTAATCCAGCTATTGGCAGAATCTGGGTACCCTCTCCACTTGACGAAATATTCTCTGTGTCCTTTCGATGTTTTCCTAGACTGTAATACCGTTACAGGAAAATAGTCTGGGAGGAATGTTGGAATCAACTCCTGCTCATAAAACATGCCACTGATCGACTCGTTGTTTAAATCTTTGATTTTATATGTCGGGATTGGATGTGTTCTGTCAATATGTGACACTACAAATATTTCTTCTGTATTTTGGTGCCAAAAGCCTTTGTGAAATATATTCCTGCGCTTTGCCAATCGCACATGCTGTCCAAGGTGCAACCGTGGACTGATGGCAGTTATGGAGGAGTCATTGTTTAAATACATAACCTTAAACTGTCTTCGTATATCTTCAATATTTTGCAACTTATGAATGGCATGAGGAGTATTTTTTAGCATCCTGTGGAATGTGTGGTTGTACACGTCCACAACTTTAGGGAGGATGTGGATGTATTTTAATGAATTAGCTTGAGTCATATAATGATACAGTTTATGTTTTAAAGTTCTGATGGCTCGCTCCACTATGCTAGATTTCATTTCCGAAAATACACTATATAATTTAATATTTTTCTTATTAAAATAATTTTGAACTGACTTGTTGTAAAATTCTCTACCTCGGTCAGTGAATATCCGCCTTACACCGAGAAACTGAGGCGTTTCCTCTAATATCTTCTTCAGAGCGACTAACACTTCACTCGAATTTTTTGTTTTTAAAGTTTGAGTCTGCATTAGGCGGGAATAAAC